>NC_141021.1:47562500-47582500 GCF_052040795.2 Danio rerio | reverse complement strand
ACTTTATCATTACTACTATAATTTTTCCACAGATAGTATACAACGAACAAAATCATAGGTTTGTAAATTAATAATTTATTTTATCTAATGAAATGTAGTACATTTCAGGTCTAAAGACTCACTAACTGCTTGTTAAATGATTAGATAGTTTACAAGATTCTACAGGTAAACAGAGTCTTATATAAATATGTAAATGCAAAAATATTTCACCATTTTATTTACAAACAATTTTATCAGCGTTAACCACAAAAAAATATGGCGGAGTTTAAATATGATGACAAGTTTTACAAGTAATTTATTATAATACTGAAATAACATGTACAGTAATTTATTGTACCCAGAATATATTCAAGTATAATAATGACCCACTAACCTCTTGTTAAATTACTATTTAGTTTACAAGATTCGATAGGTGATAGGTATCTAATATAAACATGTAAATGCAAATAAATATTTCACATTTTTAATTACAAGCTATTTTATTAGCGTGAACAATTTAGTGGAAAATTAACACAAAAAATGTAAACAAATTTAAATATGGTGACAAGTTTTACAAGTAATTTACTGTTATATTAAAATAGCATGTAATGTATACTACCCAGCATTTAAAGCATAATATTCAAGTATAATAATGACCCATTAACATCTTGTTAAATTACTAGTTAGTTTACAAAATTGTACAGATAGTTAGATCATTAGTAAAACGTATCTAATATAAACATGTAAATACAATTTTTTACAAGATTCTATAGATGATAGGTATCTAATATAAACATGTAAATACAAATAAATATTTTGCATTTTTTATTACAAGCTATTTTATTAGCGTGAACAATTTAGTGGAAAATTTGCATGAAAAAATGTCGATGAATTTAAATATGGTGACAAGTTTTACAAGTTATTTATTATTATAATAAAATAGCATGGAATGTATACTACCCAGCATATATAAGCATAATATTTAAGTATAATAATGACCCAATCACTTCTTGTTAAATTACTAGAGTTTAGAAAATTTTACAGATAGTTAGATCATTAGTAAAACGTATGCAATATAAACATGTAAATAAATTTTTTTTTTGTTGTTATTTTATTTACAAACTATTTTATCAGCATTAACAAGTGGAACATTTGAACCAAAAATGTAGATGAATCTAAATATGGTCTCAAGTTTGATTCCCAGTGATGGGTTGCAGCTGGAAGGGCATTCGCTGCATTAAACGTGCTGGATAAGTTGGCGGTTCATTCCGCTGTGGCGACCCCAGATTAATAAAGGTACTAAGCCGAAAAGAAAATGAAAGAATAAATATCTGTTTAATAAATCTAATTTGTTAAAATGCACCCAAAATGTTACCTATATTTTCTGAGATATTGATAAAATGTTAATTTTTTTAATTGAGTGTACTCATTTATGCTGAACACTCCAATTCCCAATTATTTTAATGTCTTTTTTTGTTGCCTACTTAGTTTATGTAGTGTTTATTGTACTTTTATTGTATAAAACTGACTCTGATTTTAATGCTTTCACCATGAATACAAGCATACATTTATATACAATATATATATTTTAATCAGATTATATTTACTTATTTATTCAAATTATAATATATATTATAATAATATAATTTTATAATTAGATTATAATTATAATTTTATATTTATATATTTTCAAATCAATTTATTTCGCACTTTTTATCACAATTAAACCAAAAATCTGAATGCATGTAGTGACATCGTGTGGACATTTATGAGTATGAATATTGGCGACAGTTGCTTGAACCGCCCACCACGTCGACGCGCTCTTTTTGTTACCCAACCACACGCACGTACTGCTTCACAGCCATGATTGGCGTCATACACATCCAATGGATGAGCTCGGTTTTTATATCCGGGAAGCGCTGTAAACTTAAGGCCTAAGCACACGATTCTCCAGTGCCGACGTTCAGTACCAACATTAAAAGGTAAATTTTGCTTTATTTTATACAACTCTTAACTGTAATTTCTTAATTATGCCATAATGAATGTCACACACTTTTTGATTGTACCTTATATTAGAGGCCTTTTAGTTATACATGTAGTAATATAGAAGAACAGTTGAGATGGACACCTCGCGTTTGTCTACGTTCACCGCTCAGCCTGTGAGCCTCAAAGCCCAAACACGAGACAGAAACCGACAATCGCCAAATAGCTTCGTATTTCACGACTTCGGGTGTTTTAAAATACGTCGTGGTCTTAGATGGTACATACACATTTTGAGAAAAGGCCAATTGCGCCATTTATTGAATCCACAGGGATGAGTTGTATGAGAAAGCGAATGGCGCCTCTATTGTCTGCACGCTGAGCGGCGCTCGGTCATCGGGTTAACGTTGGTTTTTATTTAGCAGATTTGGACTTTCTCTTTAATTTAATTTCAGAAAAGTGTTAATTTTAAATTCTGAACAGGGTAATCATATTAACGTTTGCAACCAATGACTGCTATCGATCAAAGTACAGCGTCTCTCACAGTCAATTAAATGGTGCCAATGTTTTGAAGTCATGCCTAAATGCGATTTTAGACCCACATTTTTAAGTAATTATTATTGTAGTAATTCACATAGAGAGCGTTAAAATGAACGAATGTGCGAATATAAATGCAACTTTACCCCAGTCAGTCAATCGGCTAAATTGGAGCAGAATTTGCAACATATCGTAACTTTTATTATGGCATTGGAGGTGTTTGCCCTTCAAAAATTCATCTTTATCATCACATAGTTATGATTTATCAGTAATAACGACGTGTGCTCTAATTTAAAGTGTATTTTGTTGGGTTTAATAATGCTGCATAATACCTGTTGATGTAGTTTATGTTGTTTCAGAACTGAAAGCAGAGTATTTGTTCAGTGGGGGGTTGTTTTTGCGCTCATTTATGAACTGTTTTTTTCTACCGGTCTTAAAGCAAGAGTGGTTACAAAATATAAGTCTTTAAGGCTCTAATTCATTAAGCTGTGGATTTAATATTGCATTGGAAAAAGATACAAAGATACAGGTCAAACTGGGTTGAGATGCAAAAAGAAGTCTTGTTTACTGAGAAATTGATCAGATGTGTGTTTGTCCTAAACACAAGCTCTAATATGTCAGTAAGGTATAAAACTTAATTTCATAGATTTTTTTTCCCTTACCATAGTGTCAGATTTTTTTCTTGCTTTAATTGTACTCATTTGATGATAATCTATGTCACCGAAAACTCCACTTGTGTCATATTGGTTTTCATTGATATGTATCCTGCTGATTTAAAGGGATATTTCATCCAGAAATGAAATCCTGTCATTATTTACTCGTGCCTTACTAGTTTCAAAACCATATGAGTTTTTTTCATTTGTTGAAAATGAGAAAATAGCAAAATATTAAAAACCTGTAACCATTGACTTCCATAGTATTCATTGTTTCCACTGCATGTTAGTGGTTATAGATTTTCTAATTTAAAATATCTTATTGTGTGTATTTTGTAACCAATCGAGGGTGAGTAAATTACATTTTTGGGTGAGCTATCCCTTAAGGACTGTTTAGACCTTTGCTCTAGCAAACAAATTCTGATGAAGAACATCTCTTTTGTCCAATGTGATCACAAGGTGCTGCAAGAGCTTTAATGTAGTGTTCTATCTATTTTGTTGTAAGCCTTAATTGTGACTAACAACAACTAAGCTGTATGTTGAATCTTTGGAGTGTTGCAGATTCAACTCTGTGTCTGCCCCCTTTAACTTACTATTTAGACATAACAATGATGTTGGATGTCATTTGTTATTCCTTTAAGTCTTAAATTTACCATCATAAATTCTGCAGAAATGCATGTATTCTTAATTGATATTCCTGTCTTAACGCTGTCATTTATTTTTTGAAGTTACCATGGCCGAGAACGATGTTGAAAATGAGCTGTTGGACTATGAGGAAGATGAGGAGCCACAGCCCACTGTAGACAGCGGAGCCACCACTGGCAAGAAGGAGGTTAAAGGGTCTTACGTGTCCATCCACAGCTCCGGATTCCGAGATTTCCTCCTGAAACCAGAGTTGCTCCGCGCTATCGTTGACTGTGGCTTTGAACATCCTTCTGAGGGTAAGAATATATATTTCGTTTCGTTGTTTTTGTAGTTTAAGCTAGAAAATATGTTCTTTCAGTTTTACACAGATATATTGTAGTATAGAGCTGGACATAAATTAATCACATCCTAAATAAAAGTTTTGTAAGTGTACTGTCGCTGTGTATATACATACATGCATGCATATATTTGACAATGTTTGTTAATATTAAAATATAAATTCTACATGTATGTGATACAATATAAATGTAAATATTTTGGTAACAAATTATTTTGAATAATTATACAACCCCAAGTCGAAACAAACTTTTCTTTTGGGGTGTGATTAATCTTTCCCAGCACTAATGTTTTGAGATTGATATATTTACATGTATTAAGCCACTACATGATATGGGCATTATATGCCTCTTAAGACTAGAAGTAAACGCACTTCAAATATTTGGGCTAATATTTGAAGTTTGCATATGGTAGTAACTTGGTATACTAACAATCAGTAATCAAAAAATGTTAAATCTCTCTTAAATTAATACATCTCATCATTTAACATATAGTTAATAGTTTTGTGGCAGAGGCGGATTATCTGCAAAATATATACAGCTGATGTAAGGAGGAAAGTGAGTAAAGTGTTCAAGGTTTATTAAAAACTCTGTTACTCTGCATGGAATAGGGCATCACTTCCAGCATGGACTGCATTATCAGATCCTAGATTATCTGAAATGGGTTAGCCCATCATAAGTCATGGGTGTCCAAACTCGGTCCTGGGGGGCCGGTGTCCTGCATAGTTTAGCTCCAACTTCCTTTAACACACCTGCCTGGAAGTTTCTAGTATACCTAGAAAAAGCTTGATTAGGTGGTTCAGGTGTGTTTAATTGGGGTTTTAACTAAAATATGCAGGCCACTGGCCCACCAGGACCAAGTTTGGACACCCGTCTTAAGTCCATCGAAATAATGTAAATATACTGACCTTTTGTCTTTGTTACATATATGTAAAACCAATCATGTGGGCTAAAAACAAAATGCTGCAAGTGTTATTGTTGATGTTTTGTGTTTTCTCCTCTCAGTCCAGCATGAGTGCATCCCACAAGCCATCCTGGGCATGGACATCCTGTGCCAGGCAAAGTCTGGAATGGGAAAGACTGCCGTGTTTGTGCTTGCCACACTGCAACAGATCGAGCCTGTGGATGGACAGGTGTGTTAATTACACTAAATCTTGCATGTTTAAAACATCTCCAAGTTTATAAAACTAATTGTATTTCCCAACAGATAAATATTTTGTCATGGTTAATATCTTAATTTATCTAAGTGTGGCTAGACTGAAATTGGGTCTCAACTATTCACAATTCATGTTAATTACGTATGTGCTGCTGTTTTTCCATTCTAGTATAGTTTTAGCCGTAAATAGAAATGCTTATTTGCCATTTTGTGATTCTCTTCAGGTTTCTGTGTTGGTTATGTGCCACACACGAGAACTGGCCTTCCAGATCAGTAAAGAGTACGAGCGCTTCTCCAAGTACATGTCCAGTGTAAAGTGTGCCGTCTTTTTCGGTGGCATGTCTATAAAGAAGGATGAAGACGTGTTGAAGAAGAACTGCCCACACATTGTTGTGGGAACGCCAGGGAGGATTCTTGCCCTCAGTCGCAACAAGACCTTGACCCTCAAAAACGTCAAACACTTTGTTTTGGACGAATGTGACAAGATGCTGGAGCAGTTGGGTATGTGTTTGGTTTTTATTTTTTTATCGACTGCTTTATGGAGGTGTCTGGATGCTTTCTTGTTCAGCTGACTGTGTGTGATTTTGCGTGTTAGATATGAGACGGGATGTCCAGGATATCTTCAGACTGACCCCTCACGAGAAGCAGTGCATGATGTTCAGTGCTACATTAAGCAAAGAGATCAGACCGGTCTGTCGCAAATTCATGCAAGATGTAAGTCTTTTCTTTCTGATTGTAGTTTTAATTAGGGACGTTCAGTTTTATCTGTAGCTATACCCCCTGTAGGGATTTGGATTTAATTGAAATGCAGTTTTGAATTTGCTCTCCAATAATTATGAAAACATAATAATTGAGATCAAAGGATTATTGTGCTACATTCTGCCCCTTTTCAGCAGTGTCATTTTGCTTTTCTCCCTCAACAAAGCCCAATCTCATGTGTATAATCATGTAATGTGGCTAATTTAAGTGTTTTATATTTGTTCATGTTTTTAAAAGTGTGAATTCATGTGAGACTACATGGCAGGTGAGGCAGCAAAACGGGTTATCTCCTTGAAAGTGACTGAATGTTTAATTCCTCCTGACGACCAGAAACCTACTAATAATCTCTGTATAAACGAAACATGGCAAAGGGTATGGGACAACTGCATACATAATAAATTACATGAAATTACCCTAAAAATAAATGAGAGACACTTTGCAAATTTTAATTTTGAAATCAGGCATGAACAAACTGTCTATACTAGATTGATAGGTTGATTTATTTGTATATACTGATTAATGAAGCACCACCTAAATGTAATTACTGCCAAGCTGCTCTTACCACGAAACCTATTTTGTTGGAATGTGGAAGTTTGAATACCATTAGACACAATTTTTATAGGCTAGTTTAAATAAATAAAATATTTTAATAGCCTATATAAATCAATATAGTTTTATAAATATAAATATATAATATATAAATAAATAGAATTTTTAAATTAACTAAATAGGTTGTTTTCTGAAAATATGCGTGTATGCGTTTTTCATTCTATCGATTTCAACACAAATAAGACAAGTATATTCTGTGAATTTGAAGGAGCAGTCAATGCATGCACTAAAAGAAATAGTCTATAGGCCCCTTTACAACTTAAATAGGTTTTTAATAACGGATATAAAAGATAAATAGATATTTTGTGAAAGAGAGAGAGAATCTTGTGGGAATGCCATAACAAAGGAGTTTCAAATGATCAACGATCGCAACATGTTTTATTCGAGAACATTTGAGCTGGTTTCAGAGTTCTTTAATTTTTTTCTTCAGTTGTTACGTTTTTACAAATCGCTTTATTTAGCTTGTTTGTTAATTAAATCCAGTTTTGTTATTTAGCCTATTATTTTTATGCAACAAAGTTGCAAACTAATTTGTTATGAGATGTGGCTGTGCCCTGACGTGAACTGCTGCTGCTGAGACAGAGGAGAGAGCGCAAGAGAGCATTCGAAATAATTTATTTTTGTCCGAAGTGCTGGTCAAGTGATATTGATGTAAGCAGCAGAAGCTGTCATATTATTCATAGTTCATTTATTATTAATGATGATGTTTAAAATAATAATACTATTCACTTTATTCAAGAGTTCACTTAAAACATGCAATAGGTCTACATTAATGCTAAATATCATCTTTAAAATCATAGTTTTCAGCTCTTGGCGATACTTTTGCCTATCGTTGATACATGATACTATTGTCTATCGGTGCTTTAGTACTGTTGAGTACATGTGCTCAGAGATTGAGCAAAACACGGGCCTGTAAAGCCATTTTCTAGCTCAATTTTAACACTTAAATGGCCAAATGCATGCAAAATTGTGTAAAAATGCGGCACTTAATGATTATTTACATAAACCCTCATTTGTTCTGTAAAAATGAAATGACAATGCAATTAAGTGGATCTTAAAATGACAAATTTAAAAATCTCTTCTCAATTAATTTTGTAGGATTAATTAAATAAAATTAGGTTAGATTTTTACAATGAAGACTATGCAGTTTTTTTTCACTGGATTAATTTAACTTAATTATAATTAACTTGAAGTACAGTTTATTTATTTCAATTTCTTGAGGACTTCGTTTTTTGCATTGAGATTTGTGACATTGAAATTATCATGGCAATCTTGTTTAAGGAATGTATATGGATATCACAATATGTATATCAAATATTACCATCTTTAAATGAATCGCTCATTAAGATTTTGGTCATATGGTCCACTTTATTATGTGGGATTTACAATATTGACCAAAATAATCGTGTTGATGATTTACTCAATTTTCTCACTCATCCCTAATCTAAAATATCTTTTCTTTCTGTTTTCTTGCAGCCAATGGAGGTATTTGTTGATGACGAAACTAAGCTTACCCTGCATGGTCTTCAGCAGTACTATGTCAAACTGAAGGACAGCGAGAAGAACCGCAAATTGTTTGACCTGCTCGATGTTCTGGAGTTTAACCAGGTGACTGTCGTGTCATTAGATTTTATGGTTGGAGACTCTGAATCTAAGAGCTTGTTAACTTAAATAGTTTGTTTGGGTGCATTAGGTGGTGATATTCGTCAAGTCTGTTCCACGCTGCGTGGCTCTGTCTCAGTTGCTGGTTGAACAGAATTTCCCTGCCATTGCGATCCACAGAGGAATGACTCAGGAAGAAAGGTAAGGCAGTTGGATGAAAAAAGGGTCAGTGTGAGCACATTTCAAGAAAATCAAGCTGTTGCTCCATCAAATTTAACAAAAGGAAATAATAAGCTAACATAAATCTGCACACTCCCACTATATTTCTCTTAAAAACATTTAAGACAATCAGACTATGTAGGCAATAGTGGAAGTGAGCAGATTTAGTTTATTAAGGTAATTGTTCATCACATGATCTTGAAAAGGTTGGCCGAGAAATGCAAATTCTCCTTCTCTGTCTTGCAGGTTATCTCGATATCAGCAGTTTAAAGACTTTCAGCGGCGGATTCTGGTGGCTACGAATCTGTTTGGTCGAGGGATGGATATTGAGCGTGTTAATATTGTCTTCAACTATGACATGCCTGAGGATTCAGACACATACCTTCACAGGGTATATATGCATGATGCGTGTGGCATTTTTACCTTTCATTAAACTTGAGAATTGCTCAAAGTTGTTGAACGTTTCCATTTTCCTTTGTTCATTCAGGTTGCTCGTGCTGGCAGGTTTGGCACAAAAGGTTTGGCCGTCACCTTTGTGTCAGATGAGACCGATGCGAAGATCCTGAATGATGTGCAGGACCGCTTTGAAGTCAACGTGGCCGAGTTGCCTGAGGAAATCGACATCTCCACCTACAGTAAGAAATTGATTAAACACTCAAGCTCTCTAAATATGTTGATTTTATGTTTGTTTAATTGATTATTTCCACTGAGAAGGACAGTAACAACCGACTAAAAACAGATCTGCTGTTAAAAACTAAGCTCCCAATCAATTCAAGAGAGAATAGCGATGCATTTTGATAGTCACAGAAAGTTTCTCCAAAATGTCAATAGTACAATAGCAAGGAACTGCTAAACGTATACTTTTGGAAAGCTCTACTTTTAAAGGTTGTCTATTATGCTCCTGCTTACAACATATAAAAAGTCTCTGATGCCCCTGGAGTGTTTGTGAAGTTTCAGCTCAAAATACCCAACACGATCTCACAGAAATTTGTAACATTTCGATTTTGGGTGCACTTACACTGTTACTCGAACCATGCCTGGGCGCATTCCATGGTTCGTTTGACAAGTGTGGGTGCTCCGAATTGGGCCCAGGCATGGTATAGTTGGCCGGCCCTGGCCCAGTTTGCTTGGGCTTTGGTGCGGTATCTTGTGGTATTTTATCGCAATACGCTTGTAGTGTGAGTTCAAAGTGTGCCAGAGCTGAAAACTGAAGTTGCAACATCACTTTTAAGGGTCTGTTTTATTTTTGATTTTATTAATCATTCTTACTGTTCAATGAACATGAACTGTCGTAGTTTAATAAAGACGCAAGTCCCTTGCTGCACCTTTAGCAAACCACCTTATAGGTGCAGCACGATGATTTCATACGATCACATTCATAAAATTTGCTTATCACCCAATGACGGTCGGGTTTAGGGGTGGAGTTAAGTGCCACAACTCCCATTAGCCACTAAACTGACAAAATGTAAAATAGTCACAAATAATATTTTATAGTTTTTTGAAACTGCTGTTTTAGAACTCTTTAAAGTTTTAGGCAATGATCCAAGGCAGTTTTAGAATACAGCCTTAGAATAATTTTCTACCCGACCTGACCTTTCCCACTAAATTTATATCTGGTTTCCAAATTCTCACGTTTAAATTGGGCACAACTAAAAGAGAGAGATGACAGATAAAACTAGGTTGTGCCATTATTGTTGGCTAAATGTCAGTTTTGTTTGCCCCTTTGTTATGAGACATGAGTGCCACCTTAAACCTAAGGTTCCAATCTGTGACTGCTATAGAGTAAAACCTTAACACATCATACAAAGGATCATTTTTAGTCATGCGTTCATCATGTCTAACAGTTGTGAGCACTGGCTGTACCGGTGCTCAATAAGAATTAGGAAATCACACAAGCTGTTCCGAAATAACGTCGGGACTCTGGAACACTATGTTGTTACCCTGCCCGCTCCTGTTCAAATTACCCCGGGGTTACCGACCACTACTACATTTAATTCGGTAATTTATTTCTGCGCTGCAAGAAGTTTGGTTAATGCATTTTTTCCCCCCATATGTCGTGCGGTATCAAATTTCATTAAAACAGCACTCTACCAGCAGTTTATATTTGCATCCATCTCGTTTGTCACGGGGGGCATGCATGAAATGTTCCTGAATGAAAGGAACGTTCATAAAGACGTCCATGTAAGCGTAGTCAGTGTTTCTTAACTACGTTCCTTGAGGACCACACCAACACTGCATGTTTTGGATGTCTCCTTTGTCTGTCACACCCATTACAGGTCATTCAGTCTAGCTAATGAGCTGAAGATCTGAAACGGTGTGTTTGGTTAAGAAGACAGGGAAAATGTGTAGAGATGGTGGTCCCCCGGGAACGTGGTTGAGAAACACAGTGTTAAGATCTATTTTTGAAATAACTTTTAATGACAAAGCATATTTTTACATTGTTATTATTTATTTGTTTATTTTTTTACATAGCTACTGATTTTCTCCTAAGAGCTTCTCTCTTTGTCTCTCTGCAGTCGAGCAGTCCAGATGAGCAGTGTGTGCTGAAGTGATGGTGGCTGTTGTCCAGCTCTCCCAATCGGTGTCTCAGTGTAGTTTCTGTGACCGCGGAAGAGCCAACCGCCTGTTTTATTTTCATATGATCATGCCCAAAAAGCCTCCTCTCTGTTTTTGTGTACTTCTTATTTTATTGTTCCAGGGGATTGGTGGGGAGTCATTTTTTACTTCTGTTAATTGTGGTTGTTTGTTGGTTTGAGAATTAAAAACATTTTATACTACTCAAGTTGTCCGTCTGATATTTAAAACTATTATAAGAACTAAATGTCAGGTTTTAACATTAAAATATCGGTTTTATAAATTAATTTTTATTTTTTATTTTATTTAGTTGACAGAACATTTCCCAGCAAACAATTTTGTGTTTCATAGACGTCTGATATACATCTAAACATAGACAGCTTATAGACAGCATAGACAGAAAACAAGGCTAAACTTGGGCTGTCAGTTAAAATCTAATAGACATCTAAGAATAGCCAAAAACTAGACTAGCCGTCAGTATGACGTCAATCTCCTTATAAGTGCTGGAAGTTTAAGATAAATTGACAAAAACACTCACAGGCCTAATATATATATATATATATATAAGCTGGTCTGCATTTCTTATTTTGGCCGATTTAAACAATTATAAACAACATAAAACAGACATTTTGGTGTTCTGATAGTGATTTCTATGTAGAAGAAACACTTTTTGCCCACCGTCTGGATTTTGCACATCATCAGTGATGTCAACCTATATTATATTCACATATAAAGTAATAATAATAAAAACTTTTTTAGTATATATATATATATATATATATATATATATATATATATATATATATATATATATATATATATATATATATACTAAAAAAATAATTTGAATGAAAAGTGTTGGTTAACTCTTGCAGTAGATGTCAGCAATTATGATTTACAGTAACCATGACTACATTTTTTTAGAAAAGTAATTTGACCAATTAAATGTGATCAATAATTAGATCAATCACTACACTGTGATTATAACATTATATTTAGTAATGGAGAGTTTAGGCTTTAGGACACAGGTGTCAAACTCGGTTCCAAAAGGGCCGCAGCTCTGCACATTGAAGTTTCAACCCTAATTAAACACACCCGATCAAACTAATTGAGTCCTTCTTCAGGCTTGTTTTAAAACCTACAGGTAAGTGTGTTGGAGCAGGGTTGGAACTAAACTGTGCAGGGCTTCGGCCCTCCAGGAATTGAGTTTGACACCCCTGCTTTAGGACATGTCTGGCTGGGGTGTCTACAAGAACAGTCCAGAAATCCAGTGCCGTAAACGTTTATTCATCCATAACTCAAGTAAAACAGAAAATGTGACATGAACGAAAGAGGTAGGCAAGTCTGTACACGAGTATGAGGTTTGTGCGGTTCTAAACAAAAGAGAAGCACAAACAAACAATCAGATCAAATAAATCAGACATATGTACTATTAGAAACATGACGCACGGTGAAGCAGCTCCTGGGTTACTCAGTCTATTGTGCGAGAATGCACACCTTTATAAATCAACGCTAATTATTAGGCTACGTGACTGAAACGACCAACTGGAAAGGAAGCTTAAACGGGTTCATGAGCAGATGATTACTAAGAAACAAATATTGAAATCAACTTGGAGCAATAACAAGCTACCTCAAAGTAAACTTCTTTACATAAATTTCATAAATAATATAGCAAAAATAAATATGGGTCCCTGAATAGATAACTGTATTCCCGTTTTTTTGATTTTTACTTGCCCCAGACATTCGGGAGGGTGTAGTAACGTTACAAAATATGCTTTTAATATTTAGTATAATATGACATCAATAAAAAGGTATAACGTGATAATCTGGTTATACGTTTTGGCGCAAGATGGCGCCAATTACCTGTTTATTTAGATTGCAGCCTTTAAAGGCCTATTCATTTATAATTAGTTTTATTTTACTAATTACCTGATATGTTTTTATGTATTATTAATATATTAATTCTTATTTGTTTCTTTTACATTGTATGTGCTTTTTCTAGTCACTACTTTCCCAGTAGTGTACAGTAGTAATCTCCTCTAGAAAACAAATCAAGTCACTTTTCTTGTCACATCATCAGCAGCAGCATGTGTACTATGAAGATTAAAAGGCTGTGACGCTGGCTTCAGTCGAAATACAACAAGGGGGGGGTGTACTGGGTGTACACCCTCCTCACTTTTAGATAAAGACCAGTTAGAAACAGGTAATTAAAAGTTTTTTAAAACAGGTAATTAATACGTTTTTAAATCAAATCTGAAAAATGGCCTGCTAGTTTTGCTTATATAGTATACCTCCAATATATAAATAGACATCAACCTTTCTAATTTATACTTTATATATTGTGTCTTTGAATATGATACAGGGAAACACCCATACACATTCACACACACACACACACACACACACACACACACACACATTCAAACACTACAGCCAATTTAGTTTATTCAACTCACCTATATCGCATGGTTTTGGACTGTGGGGGAAACCGGAGCACCCCGAGGAAACCCACGTGAACTGAATCCACACAGAAGCGGCAACTGGCCCAGCTAAGACTTGAAACAGCAACTTTCTTGCTGTTAAGCAACAGTGCTAACCAGTGAGCCACCGTGTCGGCCTGATACATGATTTTATATCATTGTATATGTATATTATATATTGATTGATTATATATTGAATATGATTACGACTTGCATTCCAAACACAAGATAATAATTACACATTGAGTGTTACCATCAGTTGTGCTTTTCTCAGAGTGAAAAAACAAACAAACCACAAAATATATTGGTGTGTGTGTGTGTGTGTGTGTGTGTGTATGTATATATAGTGTTGAAGTCAGAATTATTAGCCCCCCTTTGAATTTCTTTTATATATATTTCCCAAATGATGTTTAACAGAGCAAGGAAATTATCACCGTATATCTGGTAATATTTTTTCTTCTGGAGAAAGTCTTATTTGTTTTATTTCAGCTAGAAGAAAAGCATTTTTCAATTTTTTAAAAAACATTTTAAGATCAAAATTATTAGTCCCTTTAAGCTATTTTTTAATAGTCTACAGAACAAACTATCATTATACAATAACTAATAACCTAATCTGCCGAGTTAACCTAATTAATCTAGTTAAGCCTTTAAATAACACTTTAAGCTGTATAGAAGTGTCTTGAAAAATATCTAGTAAAAGTTATTTACTCTCATCAAGGCAAAGATAAAATGAATCAGTAATTAGAATTTAGTTATTAAAACTATTATATTTAGAAATGTGTTAAAAAACGTCTCTCCGTTGAACATAAAATTAGGGAAAAAAATAAACAAGGGGGGCTAATAATTCAGGATGGCTAATAATTCTGACTTCCACTGTATATGCGGAGCAAAAGCAAACAAAAATAGAATTAATAAATCTTTAAAATAAAGCATTTAACCTGTATCGTGATTATGGTTAATATTATAACTTTCATTATTATGTAACTTGCTGTTTTAAAAGTTGAAACTAAAGTAAACAATGTTTTCAGGTATGTGCTTATTTGTGAATTTAAATATTTTTTTTTCCCTTTCAGGAAACCAGTTTAAAATATTGTTCAGTCATTTGATCACCTGTCACGAGTCGATCAATCTTTACCAAATGAATGTATCTTCCAAATCACACATATCTGACTAGTAATAGTGAGTAACAAATCACAGATCATCCATGTGACAAAAAAAAAAAAAAAACTCCCTATATAAAAAAATCTATTTTAAAAAATCATGTCCCATCTCAACTGTGTGCTTCAATATTCAAATGAGTCAACACATTTAAAAGAACGTATCATGTGATTCTTGTATTTTTTTCAGTTACATCTCTCAACAGAAACAATCCAGACTTTACACACTGAACAATGCAGCCCTAATTACTTGTGTACTGATAAGTGTGAGTGTGTGTGTTTCATGTATAGATTCATCAAATAAACAATTCATTTAATTAAATTGTTATGAAAATATACCCTCACCGGCCACTTTATTAGGTACAACTTACTAGTTACTAGGGGTTGAACTCCATTTTGCCTTTAGAACTGCCTTAATCCTTTGTGGCATAGATTCAACAAGATACTGGAAATATTCCTCAGAGATTTTGCTCCTTATTGACATGATAGCATCACACAGTTGCTGCAGATTTGTGGGCTGCACTTCCATGAGGCGAATCTCCCGTTCCACCACATCCCAAAGGTGCTCTATTGGATTGAGGTCTGGTGGCTTGTGAGACTCTGGTGACTATCCTGCTGGACAGGCACGTGCACACATAGGGCTCAACTTGTGCAGTGCACATGCCCTTTTTAGTCTTTGATTGATAGTGTCGTTCCAAAATGATCAAAAGTGCCCCAGCGATCCATCCCAACACCCCCCCCCCCCCCTTCAGTACGCACGCAACAACTCCCCCCAAAACTCCCCCCGACAACTATCAACCCCCCCCCCCAACCCGCGCAAATATATATGGTGTTTTTTTAAAGTAATTTCCAGAGGAGCATGTGATCTAATGTAATCCAATCAGATCAATCCAAGCCTACAATAAATAGACGGATTTCACCCTGCTGCCAATCTTCGTTTTGGAAGAACCCCCCGTTTTCGTCACATCTCTTCTATTTCCTTCTTACTAGGGGAAGCCCCCTTACATGCTGGCGGGAGCCCTGGGCTCAGTTATCTTTGAGCTCAGGGGTCTCTCCCGAGACAGCATGCCAAACCTGCTAATAGCATCAAGGATATCGAAGTGTGAACTCTTGAAATAAATGATTAAAATAATAGATGTGGGCTGCACGGTGGCGCAGTGGGTAGCAGAGACATGAAATATAGGTGAATTGTGTAAGCTTAACTGTCCATAGTGTATGTGTGTGAATAAGTGTGTATGGATGTTTTCCGGTGATGGGTTGCAGCTAAAAGGGCATCCGCTGAGTAAAACAAATGCTGGATAAGTTGGCGGTTCATTCTGCTGTGGCAACTCCAGGTTAATAAAGGGACTAAGCCCAAAAAAAAAAATGAATGTATGATGTTTTCACCTGTTGTTTTATTAAAACAAATTTCATATTATCACTGCTGTTTGTGTGTTTAATTTCAGCTCATCTCAGTCACCCCAATGCACAGCATATTTAAACTTCTTTCATGTTTATTCATATAACTGGGATTTTCATTTATAGCACTTCATTTTTGCCTCAATATTTTATATATCTTGCTTAAATACACTATAAACAGCAGCTACGCTAATTATTTTGTTTGTTTCCTATTTCCACCTGGGGATACTCATCCCAAGGCCCCTAGATTGGAAACTGTGAAGAGATGATGCCAACCATAGAGAACTTCTAGAGGTATCCATAATCCTGGACCAGGCTGTATCTTGAGCAGATGCTCGGGTGGTCATGGAGGAGTGGAGAGCATGAGACCACAGTGACAGACAAGTCTCCGCATTGAGGGCCAGCTAGAACACCCGCTGATGACCTACTTACACCTGCAGCTTTGCCACGATGGACGTCCAGCTTTCTCCAGCCTCTGGCACCTAGACTGCAACTCTGCACAAGAGGTTTAGCCAGAGAAGAAATGGTCTTGCCCAACTGAGCCTGGTTTCTCTCAAGGTTTTTTTTACTTCACTTTTGTCAATTGGTGAAATTTGTTCCTCTCCACTGTCACCACTGGCTTGCTTCGATTAGAGATTTTTGGAGCTGCATCGATGGATTTGCTCTTCAGTGTTTGAACTTTCAGCAGTGAAAATTAAACCACACTGAACTGAACTGAAAACTAAACTGACACAGTTTCAATTTACTAGTACTTCTATGTTAAGCTGCTTTGACACGATCTACATTGTAATAGCGCTATAGAAATAAAGATGAATTGAACATAATTCTTCTTGCACACGTTAGTATTTCACTATTTTTACATTTTACTTGTTAACGCTACTAATATTAATACATTGCAATAATAAAAAGAAAAAGACACCTGAATTGAGCTTTTTTTTCATTTACCTGCAGGTGTCATATTTACAGTTATATATAAGATTTTGCTAAATATAGAACACACACATCCACCTTATTTGATTGCTTTTGGTTCAATTATTATACTTTTTTTGTAATTTGGTCAACAAAAGATCATGCATAAAAAATCTTCACAAATAAGAATGTTTTCTGGATTTGATTAGCATGCTGCTTTAAGAACAATATAAACGAGGAACAGTTTATTTCAAAGAACTTGATGTTGCATATTTGTGCATAAATCTATGTAAAAAATGTGCATAACACAATGTAAGACGGAAACACTTTGTTTATTCCTGTAAAACCAATGGCTGGATTCTGGAACGTTCTAACTATTCGCCTCTATAAATATAAATGTTGCTTTACTCTGACTATGTAGTCCTGCAGTCATTGCTTCATCCCAGTATCTTTTACTCTGGTTTTCAGAATTTCTGTATGTTATTTTGGATTTGTGAAAAGAACTAGGACTGAGAGACCTTATTACTTCCAAATTATTACACATGATGTTTTACACTATTTGCTTTTGTTTACTCAAGGGTTTTGACCTCATTCAAATACTGAAAGACACCTTTAAATGTTGACCTAAAACTTTTTTTTAAACTATTTATTTATTTTTGAGTGTGATAAAGTCTTAACAAGAGCTAATATATATGCAGGCTTTGTGTAAGCAAATGTATTTTTTAAAGTAAGGATTTAAGTCCTTTAGGGCTAGTCATACTTAATGGTTTAGCAGTAATTTATTGAAAAATTGGTGATTGATCGGTTGAACTAGCACCATAGCTCATGTGTTGAGAAGCCGTTTGCTTGTAAGTCTCATATAGGCTTGTTTAACATTTCACAGTTGAAAGAATAGGGTAAACATGTGTGCTGCTACTATACTTATGTAAGGCTTTGTTCTTCTGACAGACAGCATTTCATTTTGATCCTACTGAGTGGCGCTTTTGAAAGAAAAAAAACAGGCCCTTATATTGTCATGCATGATGTGTAGTCTTTAAGCCTGCAAAGTGTGCAGCACTGGAGTGCTTGTGTCCACAAAACATAAAACATTCTGTAAACTCAATTTAAGCAACAAACAAAAATATGTTAATGTTATTTTACTTTATTTAACAGAAAAAGAACATCCATTGAATATCTTATTCATTTCACAAACACAAAGTTTTTATGCCTGTTTTCTGTTTTGTCCGTGTAGGTTAGCATCAGTAATCTAGAATCTGTCTATCAAATAATTGACTTGGGTTTCCTTCAAGTTTCAAATGTTTACTGGATACTCTTGCACAATTGACAAGAAAAACTATGTTGCTTTGTCATTTTTAGTTTTGTTTTTATTTCTCGCCAAGACATCCCTGTAAACGTAACAAAACATTCCAATGATAAGTTGAGCAATCCGTCCTAAACAAACTAATTCTAATTCTAATAATTCTAATCTTTCAATTTATGACTCGTACATTGTAGAACACAGGTGTCAAATACAGTTCCTGTAAGACAGCAGTTGAGCAAAGTTGAGCTGTAACCATAACTAAACACACCTGGACAAATGAATTGATTCCTTCAGGTTTGTTTAAAACCTACAGGTAAAGCTGCGGTCATACTTGACTTTTCTCCCTATAGACTTCCATTCATACGCACACGAATGCGTCAGACCGGAAACGCAGGGTCGCGCGTTAAGTTTCGCAGTTCGCTGCGGTGCAAAGTTCAAGCTTGGTGAACTCTGACCTGCAAAATCGCATCACTTGACTGCGTGGGACCAATCAAGGATCAAAACATGACCTCTCTGGACAGAAATTTAAAACATGGAGCAATCGCTCACTTTTTTAATGTTTTTAATCATCTTGTCTAATCCTGCCCCTTTTCGCAGCACCGTACGACAGAATTTAGCACACACAAACTCTAGTGCAGTGGTTCTCAAACTGTGGTACGTGTACCACTAGTGGTACGCAGGCTTCCTTCTAGTGGTACGCGGAGGAATGAAATATGTCATGTACATGCTACATATATTTCAAAATTTATCAAAAAATAATGTATATAATATGCCATATATGACTTATAGCCTATATTTCTGAGGTAATCTGCCACGTTTTTTTTTTTAACTGTGCAGAGTTGTAGCTGCTTTACTGGCCCTACCACGCTACAGTATTTCAATACTGCTCATTTTGGAGGTACTTGAGGGGAATTTTTTTTCTGAGGTGGTACTTGATGAAAAAAGTTTAAGAACCACTGCTCTAGTGTGACCACAGCTTTAGTCTGTTTAAGTAGGGTTGGAACTGAACTTTGCAGAGCTGCAGCCTTCCAGAAACTGGATTTGACACCTGTGACACATACAGTAATAATAATACAGTAATAATGTTAACTTAATATTTCAGTCAGTTTGAGTAATGTAAGTGGAGATGATTAGCAAATCTCATTGGATTTAACCAAATTTAAAGTAGTAAGATTTTTTACAGTGTAAATCAGAGATGTCCAAACTAGGGCCTGCGGGTCAAAGTTAGCCCATGGTAACATTGATTTGGCCCCCAAATCTCTCATACATAGATCATAATTTCTAACTTTATTCTAACTTTATTCTAAATCTTTACATAACCTTTTGTGTGTTTGTTTTAACTGCAGAGCTACATAAAATGCAAAACTGAAGTTAAATGTTTTAAATAATGTGAATTAGATGAGGCGAGGCAGTGGCACAGTAGGTAGTGCTGTCGCCTCACAGCAAGAAGGTCGCTGGTTCGAACCTCGGCTCAGTTGGCATTTCTGTGTGGAGTTTGCATGTTCTCCCTGCCTTCGCGTGGGTTTCCTCCGGGTGCTCTGGTTTTCCCCACAGTCCAAAGACATGCGGTACAGGTGAATTGGGTAGGCTAAATTGTCCGTAGTGTATGAGTGTGTGTGTGGATGTTTCCCAGAAATGAGTTGTGGCTGGAAAGGCATCCGCTGCGTAAAAACTTGCTGGATAAGTTGGCGGTTCATTCTGCTGTGGC
>NC_141021.1:45625000-45725000 GCF_052040795.2 Danio rerio | reverse complement strand
TATAATTAATAACTAATAAATTGCTTAAGGGGGCTAATAAAATTGATATTGAAATGGTTATAAAAATATTACAAACAATTTAAAACTGCGTTTACTTTACCGAAATGAAAACAAATACGACTTTCTCCAGATGAAATAAATATTACAGGAAATACTATGAAAAATAGCTGGCTCTGTTAAATGTAATTTAACTGTTAATTGTTTGGCAAATGTTTGTATAATAATTGTGAGTTTATGTTGTCATTTAATCTGATAATTAACTTTTAAATCACACTATTAAATGCCAAACATATTTTTTTATTCTCAATAAAAAAAATCACAGAGTTATGTATGTTTCACATGCAGGTGACATAAACAATCAAATAACCGAGCTTTTATGTGCTCTGACAGGTCATCTATCATGTGCAAATCATTTTTAATATCTGCAACGTTTATATGCACAACATATGCAACACGAGGCCGTGACCGTATTGATTTCCAACTCCAACGGAATAACATTTTGCTTCTGCCGTGCTTGACAGCTGTGTCAAATGGAACACACACACTTGTCCTGCTGCTTGATGTTATACTGACCAGCCGATTAATTGCATTGACCCCTTTAATATGCTCGCTGTGATGTAAATGGTTTGCTCTCCGGGTGCCTTTAAAAACAGTATCTCTTGCAGAGCATGACAGCTTTATTAAATTGGAAATGCAACAAGTCAAAATGTATCTCGTAAAGATTTGAGCAGTTTGTTTTATTAAGCGTCTTGTCAGTGATTTGTTCAAGCTGTAAGTATGAATCTCAAAGGGACTCGGCCTCTTCAAAAAGGTCAACAAATGCAAATGGAATCAATTAAGTCCAGTTTTGGGAAATCTTGCCCATCGCTTGGAATTCTGCGTCTCCCAACTGTATTGTGCTGGGTATATTACATCCTTTACTGATAAACAGGCTCAACATGAGCTTTAATTATTTAATCTCAACCTGAATTCAATTTTGTTTTGTGGCATTCTCTTATCCTAATGATCATTTTTATCTTACGATATTAAGATTTTAAATAACTAGTATTCTGTCAGTGTCAGGTGGGAAGCTGTATCTCCATATTCATCTTTTCTTCAGTCTTTATGCCTGACAGTGTATTTTGCAAATATTTCACATATGCAAAATCTGTATTTTTAATGCAATGTTTAAGCAGTATTATTTTCCACTTGACTCATACGAGAAGCTGTTACTACACTGTGGATAGCACTTTGTCTTTGTAACATGAGATTTTGTTAAAATGACAATTTTATTTTTATCTATTTCTTTACTTTGTTTCGTTTTGTTTGTTTATTTGCTTAATTTTGTTTAATTTATTTTAATGTCATTTAACTTTATTATTTTTATTTAAATATTATTTTTTATTTTTTATATTATTTATTTATTTGTTTTGTTTTTTATTTAATTTAATTTTTTTATTTAATTATTTTTTTATTTTAAACATTTATTTTTTAATTGTTTATTTTATTTCATTTGTTTTTTGTTGTTTTATTTTATTTTAATATTCTTTTTTATTTTGTTTTATTTATTTATTTTATTTTTATTCATTTCATTTTCATATTTAATCTTTTATATTGCTTATTGATATTATTTTTATTTATTTATTTTATTATTTTATAATTATTATGACTTGTTTATTTACTTGTTTATTTTTTACATTTATTTTATCTTAATTTTTTTTTTTTTTTTACTTTATTTAAATTTTTTATTTAATTTTTTTTTTTTTTTTGATTTGTTTTGTTTTTATAAGTTTATTTATTTTACTTTGTTTAATTTTTATGTATTGAATTTTTTATTTAATTTTATTTTATTTTAATTTATTTGTTTTGTTTTTTGTTTTGTTTTGGCTTTGATTTTTTTATTTTATTATATTATTTGTTGTTTTGATTTGTTTTGTAATTATTTATTTATTTATTTTACTTTGTTTTATTTTTATGTATTTGTTTATTTGTTATTTTATATATATATATATATATATATATATATATATATATATTTTTTTTTTTTTTTTTTTTTTTTTTTTTATGTGTATTTTTATTATGTTTATGTAATTACGTTTTATCTTTATCTATATAATTATTTGAATTGATTATTTATGTATTTTTTTATACATTTATCCTGTTTGCTGTGACTAGCATCTCATTTTTTCTTGTTGTTTTTATTCCAATACATTTTTTTCCATGTAAGGATAAGGTTGACAGAAACAATAATCTCCTACAAAGTCTAATTCTCAGACTGCGTAGGGTTTTACAAGGTGCTCTATTATAGCTATGAAATTAATTTTGCAGGTGCAACATTTTGCCTAGCGTCTTAGCATTGATCAACAATAGTTCTGTTGCTTTTCAAAAAGCTTTTCGAAATACTTCTGTAAAATGTCATGTCTGTAATTTTAATTACTTAATACTTGCAATATAAATGATGGAGCTTAAATACAACTCTCATTGTTTCTCTCTGCACAATTATGTGAACGGTATGATTCTTAATAACATATTTTAACCTGTAAATGGTGAAAATTATCAGTTCTGGAAAGCTTCAAATGTCAACACAAAATAGGTCTCTGTTCTGTGTTGCCCATCGGATCTGGAATACAAGCTTGAAAGGAAGGTTTGAATGATATGATAGCTTTTATACCCCAGGGAAATCAGAGGCCAGTATCCACCATTACAGCAGCTGAATAGACCAGACACACGGACATAGCATTTACAGAAAGCTTTGATTTTTAGCTCTAACCTGTTTCAAATATATAAATATAAAACTTGACAGAGTTGCAAGAA
Organism: Danio rerio; assembly: GCF_052040795.2. Classification (NCBI taxonomy): domain Eukaryota; kingdom Metazoa; phylum Chordata; class Actinopteri; order Cypriniformes; family Danionidae; genus Danio; species Danio rerio. Next base: position 45,722,207 of record NC_141021.1, on the reverse strand, counting down.
ATGCCTCATGCATTATGCATTGTGGATATTTTTGCACGGTCTTGTTTAAAGGCTGAATCCCAAACTGCATTACTTCAATGGAAACTTATGGTACTACTAATGTAATGCGCTTTTCCTTTCATGCTCTTTAATTTATTTATCTTGCATTACTATTTTTTCTTTTCCTTTTATGCCTTCTGTGTGTCAACCTGTTTCTCTGATTTTTTTTTTCTTGCAGGTCACATTGGGTTTAATGTAGTACAGCAGATAGACACAGGAAATATAGAGTATGCATTAAAGACAGAGAATGGGTAAAGAAAAGAAATATCTATCAAAGACAGAAAATACATATCTATCCATTCCTTCCATCCATTCCATTCCATCTCAATCCATTCCAATTCAATCAAATCCATCCATCCATACCAATCCAATCTTTCCCAATTCAATCCTTTCATCCATCCATCCATCCATCCATCCATTCATCCAGCCATCTATCTATCTATCCATCCACCCATCCCAATTCAATCAAATCTAATCCAATTCATCCATCCCAATCCATTCTACTCCATATGAATCATCCATCCCGATTCAGTCCATCCCAATTCAATCAAATCTATCCATCCATACCAATACAATCTTTCCCAATCCAATCCTTTCATCCATCCATCCATTCATCCATTTATCCATCTATCTATCCATCCACCCATCCCAATTCAATCAAATCTAATCCAATCCATCCATCCCAATCCATTCCACTCCATCTAAATCATCCATCCCAATTCAATCCATCCTAATCCAATAAAATCCAATCCATTCATCCCAATCAACCCATCCATTGCATTCAAATTCATCTCAATCCAAATTATCCCAATCCATCCATCCATCCATCCCAATCCAACCCAATCCATCCATCCATCCCAATCCAGTCCAATCTATTCATCTCAGTCCAATCTGTCCCATTCCAATTCATTCTAATCCAATCCATTCATCCCAATCCAATCTAATCTTATCCAATCTGTCCATCCCAATCCAATTCAAATTCAACCCATCTCAATCCATCTATCCCCATCCAAACTTCCCCATCCATCTCAATCCAATCCAATTTATCCAATGATTCATCCATCCATTCATCCATCCAAATTCAGTTCCATCCATCCCAGTCCAATCCATCCATCCCAATCCAATTCATCCCAATCCAATCCATCCCAATCTATCCATATATATGCAAATTATCCAAATTCCTCAATCCCAATCCAATCCGTCCATCCCCCCAATCCAGTCCAATCCATCCATACCAGTCCATTCCAATCCATCCCAATCCAATCTAATCCAATCCATCCATCCCAATCCAATTCATCCCAATCCAATCCATCCCAATCCAATCCATACATCCACCCTTATACTTGAAAACACATGTGATGCTTTAAAAAGTCTTTCATTATTTACTTTTATAGCTATGAAATTAATTTTGCAGATGCAACCTTTTGCCTAGTGTATATGCACATCCCTCAACAATAGTACTATAGCTTTTCAAAATTGGGTTTCATCCATCCATCCATCAAAAGTCTTTCATTATTTACTTGACTTGTTCCTAAGGAGAAACATTCACAAAGATAAGGATGCAAGGTTTTTTTGTGTGCTAAATTATTAAATGATTTTAGAAGGTAATTTGAGGCACATTGTTCTGCTCTTTTGGACTGGTTTTATTGTTCTCATAAGGTAGAATATAATGTCCGCATGACAGCTTCACATCTACCCTTTTCTAGAGTCTGACAAAACTATAAAAGTTGCCAAATGTAACGGCCGTAGCAAACAGCTTTCAGATGAATGGAAGTTAAATAAGAAATGGTTCACTTGAATTTTACCCCATAATTTAATCACCCTCCAGCCATCCTTGGTGTATATGATGTTTTACTGTCAGACGAACACAGTCTTAGAGTAGTTTTACATGTTATCCTGGCTCATCCATGCTGTATAATTGTCACAGTTGGCTCAATCACAAACACACGGATCTCAAGAATAATCAAAAAACACAAATTTATTTACAAAAACACTTACAGGTTAGGACCCACACGGATTGCAGGTTAAGCATCTCCTGCTGGCCTCACTAACACCATTTCCGGCAGAAACCTAGCTTTCCCATATGGTCCCCCATCCAGGTACTCACCGGGCACGGCCTTGCTTAGCTGCAGTGGGCGAACATGTGAGATTTGCAGAGAGCTAGCTGCCGGCATCAAAGTAACCAATACTCTGTCAGAGGGTTAGCCCATGTTTTGTGGATACACAAAATACACAAAACTGTTAAATATATTATGTAGACAATTATACTGTAAGACATTTAAGACACATTCATAACTGAAGCTCCGGTATTGCCTACAGTTGAAGCTAGAATTATTAGCAACCCTCTATATGTTTTTCCTCCAGTTTTTGCCTAATGGAGCAGAGTTTTTTTTTCACATCATAAACATATTATTTTAATAACTAAATTCAAATAACTAATTTATTTTATCTTTGCCATGATTATAGTACATAAGTTCATTCATTCATTCATTTTCTTGTCGGCTTAGTCCCTTTATTAATCCGTGGTCACCACAGCGGAATGAACCGCCAACTCACCCAGCAAGTTTTCACGCAGCGGATGCCCTTCCAGCTGCAACCCATCCCTGGGAAACAATACATAGGTTTTTACTAGATATTTTGTATTAGTATTCAGTTCAAAGTTTAATTTAAAGGATTCGGTTAATTAAGCAAGTTTTGGGTATAATTATAATATATATACCCACTTGCTACTGTATTAGGTACACCTTACTAGTACCAGGTTGGACCCCCTTTGGTCCATGATGCCAATGTCCTGTTCCACCACATTTTCCAATTTTCTATTGTCCAAGTTTGAGCCTGTGCGAACTGTAGCCTCGGTTTCCTGTTCTTAGCTGACAGTAATGGCACCCGGTGGGGTCTTCTGCTGCTGTAGCCCATCCGCCTCAAAGTTCAACGTTTTGTGCATTCAGAGATGCTGTTGTGTGAATAGATTTTTGCGTTTTTTGAAGATTTAAAATAAAAGCCACTATCTAACACCATTATAGAGCATGAAAGAGCAGCACCACCAAATTTAGAACTACTCTAACTGTGTTCATCTGATAGAAAAAAGTGGTATACACCAAGTATGTTGTTTTCTCGTTCAGGGTTGTGTTTCCATAAAACATTGTTAGCCAGCTAAAGTTACAAAATAATTAATTGATTTGGTGTTTCCTAAATCCATCAGTCCAATGAACATCCATAAATTGTGTCACAAACTTGTGCGGTTGCAACTACTTTTTTTTTTTTTGGAAAATTTTGTTAGAAGCATAGTTCTTGGTTGTTTTCTATTCTTAGTTACCCCCCTATGCCCTATTCCCATCATTTGTTCCATTATTTAGAGTCATCTCTCCAACGTGTAATTAGCTTTCAAAGTATTTTTTACAGTTCAGTTTTAGCATCCTATGGGTTACTTTGACTACGCATTTATAAAAGCTTCAAAATAAAGTCAGCATCCACCACCATTATACTGCGTGAAAGAGGCAGAATCAAATTTAAAACTGCTCCAAATGGGCTAATAAAGTATGGCATGAGGGTGAAAATTTATGGGGAAATTAAAGATTTTGGAGAACTAATTGTTTTCAATACAAACATCACAAATTCCTTTTTTTTTTTACGCTGCAGGTTATATAAAACAACCTATAGGCATTTAAGTTAATGGGGAGGAGAAGAACCAGAGCCTCTGCAGGAGTCCATTACCCCTCTACATTTACATTCCACCACAGACATTATTCATGCATAAATTACTGTCTAATGTGGGCAATTAATAGACCTCCATTAGAACACGAGAAGGCTCTCTCTCTCTCTCTCTCTCTCTCTCTCTCTCTCTCTCTCTCTCTCTCTCTCTCTCTCTCTCTCTCTCTCTCTCTCCAAGTTGTCTTATCTGACTCTGAAATATGAAGGGTGTGCTTTTTTATTACTTCAGACTGAACAGTGCCACTAAACTGCATATTGCTTTCATTCAGAGTCAAAACGCTGCAGAAAACAACTAATCCAGTCTGCTTTCAATTTGTCTTCTATTGCAATAAATATATTATGGCACATCTCTTTTTTTTGCGAGTGCATTCATATGAGGACAGGATCGAGTAGTTTCAGTGATTTCCGTAGCTATCAAAATTCAAAACGCACAATGTGCTGACTGAAATGAAGAAGGAAAAAAAGTTATTTTTGAGCAAATGTCAGCTTATTTCTTCCGCTTGTGCAATCGCACAGCACTTTCCAATCTGAGTGGTGTAGACATAATATATATCTAATTTCTCCAAAAAAGGTCAGCTATAAGATATAAGTAGGCAGCCATTACTGGATTTCCTATAGGTGTTTACATAAATACAACAGCACTGAAGTACAAAATGAAGTTAATGTTATTTTCCTGTCTGTTTGCTCCTTTCATATGTAAGCCACAAATGCTTTCAGGCACTGAGTAGGACTGTGGAATGTGCCTGTTTATCATAGGTTAGCAGCGCTTTCTACAGGACAGTCCCTTTGGATCGACCCAGGGTTAAGTGCCTTGTTCACTCTCCTGTGAATTAATCAGGCGTTCTGGGCTTTCGGATCAGAAACTTCATGTTTGCAAGTCTTTTAACACTATCCTGCAACCTAACTAGAAGGAATAGTGGTGGACTTTTAATTGCTGGATTAAAAGTTGATGATTTATTTTTTAATAATTCAATTTAGTTACAGCGAGGAAAATAAATAATGGTTTTCCTTGTTAATATATTTATAAATGAGCTGCTGATGTGAAGTTGTACCAGATTGTAGTGAAAATTCAAACAATTTATATATAAAAACAAAGAAATAAAAAAAATAATAAATTTATTTTTTTTATTTACATTTAATTCAACTTTATTATTATTTTTATTATCATGATGATGATGATGATGATTATTATTATTATTATTATTGTTATTATAAAATATTAATTGTCTCTATTTATTTAGTTTTATTGTTTAATTTTATATTTTTGATGAATTGTTAATATTATATTTAATATTTAAATGTTTTATTTAATATATATATTTAAAATATTTTGTTTTATTTTATAAATTCAATTTAATTGCATTTTATTTCTTTTTTATTCTTATTGAAAAATATTTTATTAAAATGCATTTTTTTGATAATTTTATTAATTCTTTTATTAGAAATATTTTATTTTTTAATTATTTTCAGTTGTTTTAATTTAATTAGTTTTATTATTTCGATGTTATTAAAAAACAGTTTATCTTATTATTTTATTTATTTATTTATTTGCATTTGTAAAAATATATATTTTATTTTATATTATTTTTTATTTTATTTTCTACATTTAATTTAAATTAGGTAAAATATAATATATTTTAAAATATTTTTTCAATGTATTTTAATTTTACAATATTTTTTTGTTCAAAAATATTTTACTTTATTTTATAAATTTTGTTTATAAAAAATATTTCATTTTATAATTTAAAAAAATATTTAAATTATTTTTATTATTTTAATTAATATTTAACATATATTTAGTTTAAGTGCATTTAATGTAAATGGATATACTAATGTATTTATTTATTTTTTATTTTATATAGTTGTAAAACATTTTGTTTTATAATATATTTTAAAATTTTAATTACATTTTGTTTTATTTAAAAGCCACATACTTGATGAGACTGAAAGTGCACACATTTGTGGAGGCTCTTAATTAGAGTGACATTAATTCCCAAAGTTGTCCTGGTGACATTTTGAAGAAAAATAATATGTTGTGTTAAACCGGGCCAGCGTGTGCACAAATATCTCTTCCACCACTCTTGATGTATAATGTCAGATAGGTAAATGAGATAGATTTGGCATGCATAAACAGATGCAAAGACTTTTAGCCATTGTAAAACAAAGAAAGCAACATTAGAGAGACCTTTTTTTGGCATCTGGCATATATTATTCTGCATGAAGCCTTTGCCATTGTTTAGACTGAGATTAATATCAGCTTCATTGTTCATCACAAAGCATCTGATGGCTCTTCATCATTCAAAGATGGATAAATTATTCCGAAAATGGACTTGAAAATGGCAGCTATTGTGCCCCCAAAATGAAAGCAGTGGGATTCAGAGAAGAATGTGCTACAAAAATGTTCAAAAGCCTTTTTCATATGATTGCTTTTGCTAATTTATTTATATATTTTCAGTCAAAAGGAGAAATTGGATCTTTGGAAGTGATAAACATGTCCCCTGATTGCTAGTGGTAATATATCTAATCTTAAAAAGGAAAATACTCGTTTTACACTCATTTGATGTTACCTTCTGTTCTCCAAAGTGTTTTGCCACTTAAAATTCATGGCAACATAGCCAGGATAGCAACTGGTACACTTTAGTTTGGACCCACAAGTATTGTCTAAGGGATTTTCAACAGCAGATGCCAGATGACAAAAAAAGTTTGTTCTTTCTTGAAGATCTCAGGAGCCACTGATTCAGATCCAGGTTCTTCTTTGAGGGCTTTGTGGGTTTTGAAGTCGGATTTTTTTTCCTCTCAAAGGCTCAAGGTTTGACTTTTTTGTTTTGTTTTGCATTCAAGAAAGACTGTCAATATGTCCGTCTGTGCATTAGCTGTATAAGGATTTATCATTCAAAGTTTCTGTAGAATAACAGTATTATGCACCAGTTAAAAACTGATTTAAAAACAGAAAGAACAGAAATTAATTCAGAAATAAAAAGCCCGTTTTACGAGAGTAATCAACCTAATCACCTATTCATTAATTTGTTAAAAAATATATTAATATTGTAAATATCTAATTTTGAAATCTGTTCACATTTTTCTGCCTAACAGTCTAATTTTACAAAACAGACATTACTCTACAAAGTAAAACAAATTAATCAGTATAGTGGTTTTTGTATTGTATACTAATAATACAAATACAGTTTGGTCTCACTTTATATTAAGTGGCCTTAACTATACTGTACTTGCACTAATATCAAATAATTTTACATTTATTGTTGACTAAACACATCTGCATAATGAGATCTGTCATTAATATCTGTAATTACAATTATACTGTTGACTATTGGTTACACCTTTACTTTAAGTGTGAACTGTTTAAACCAATACCACACAATTTGTAATTGCTTATCACATCGCTTGTATCTTCTCACATTCTCAAATCTCCTAAAATGAATTTAAAGATGTTTTGCTTTAAACTAGATCTCAGGGAGTGAAAAAATAAATAAATAAAATAAATAAATAATAAAATAAATAAATAATAATAATAATAATTCAAGAGTTCACACTTAGCTGATTATTGATAATAAAGCGTATTTGGCAAGCTGTCCCAGGAGAAAGCCCTGAGCTCAGAATATCCTCGCGCCTGGGGCTCCCTCCTGTTTGAAGGGCAAGAGGGGAGTTTGAGCTCTGTTAGGTCTTGAGAACTCGAGAATCTTAACATGATTAAAATCACAAGCATATCTGGCCAAAGTCAAAGTCATCTGCAGCTGATTCATAAACTGTCAAGAGAAAGAGCGGGACTGTCTCTCATCCTGTGAGCTGCTTGGATGGAGACACTTTTCCTTTCAGCTATTGGTTTAATGAAATGTCAATCAAGGGGTCAAAAGGTCGTCGGTCATTTTGATGACGAAATATTTTTTATATGCCGTGGACTGATGTTTGCCTGGAACCTTTGCAATCAAAAGGAAAAACAAGATTATTTTGCTTACCCCAATGGCAGATTATTTTGCTTGTTTTAAGGAAATACTCACTTAATATCGGCATATTATTTCTTAAAATATGAAATTATGTTTTGCTTACCTAGAAAATGCTTCTTGATATAAGAATTTTTAGAGATTTTGACTGGAAACAAGACAAAAAATCTAGAAAAGCATTTTTTGCAGTGTTGTGTTGGTGGTCCTTTACTGACTCGGTAGGTGCAGAGAATAGTGTTAAACAGCCTTGTGTGTATGGAATATTCTGTCGCATATGGTGCGGCCAAAAATTCTTCATGATGGTAATAGTTTGATTAAGTTGTTTACATGTCTGTATTGCACTTGAATATTGCAACAAAATTGGCATACTTCACGTGTCTTAATTCAATTTCTGTTTAGTTCAATGACTTTAGTCAGATTTAAATAATTAACCATCACTGTTAACATGGTAGACTCTTATTCAGAGTATTGTTTTAATCATGGGGGAAGCAGTGGCGCAGTAGTTAGTGCTGTCGCCTCACAGCAAGAAGGTCGCTGGGTCGCTGGTTCGAGCCTCAGCTCAGTTGGCGTTTCTGTGTGGAGTTTGCATGTTCTCCCTGCCTTTGCGTGGGTTTCCTCCGGGTGCTACGGTTTCCCCCACAGTCGAAAAGACATGCGGTACAGGTGAATTGGGTAGGCTAAATTGTCCGTAGTGTGTGTGTGTGTGTGTGTGAATGTGGATGTTTCCCAGAGATGGGTCACGGCTGGAAGGGCATCCGCTGTGTAAAAACTTGCTAAATAAGTTGGCGGTTCATTCCACTGTGGCGACCCCGAATTAATAAAGGGACTAAACCATCAAGACAACGAATGAATGAAAGTTTTAATCATATTAAAATTGTATTATTGGTAACAATGTAAGAACTCTCATTGTTATGTTTTTATAACACTTATTTTATATTATCTATTTTTTTATTTGTATATGTTATCATCAACTGGTCATTAATTTACCTGCTACTTTTTGTATTTGCCACAACAAGTTAATAATCCTAAAAAAATAAATGCATTGCTACCAAAAGCATCAAATCACAAACATCTAAAGCCCTGCTGTGAAGTTTCAATTGAGATAAATGGAAATACTACCTCAATTCTTTCCTCCAGATTTCCTTTCTTTCCAGGGTTATTCTGGGACATCTGTCCACTCGCTATTTAATTTGTTTTCTACTTCTCTGGGGCCTTATATTGGTGTTTGGATGCAGGTTTCTGTCATTGCTGATTTCTCCTATAATGCCGTCTCATGCTTGTGAGCAGGCCCTGCTTTGAGGAGCAATAATCTCGTTCACGCTCACCACCTCTGTGCTGTTCTCTAAGATGGGAGCAGGCAGCACTTTTATTCGGATTTTCCTGAGATGCCTCTCTTGCTGGTCCATTATTCGCCCTGGTAGATGACAGAAGATGGCAATTAAGTTATGTGGGTTGAAGTGCACGGAGAGAGATGCGTCCCGCTTGTCATGTTTTGCGGGGGGCCTCTGGGGTGCGTCACGGCCTACCGTGGGCGAAGCGAGTGAACTTTGTCAGGGACGTTGTTTCTGGAAGAGTATGATATGTTCAGACGAGGGAACGTCCACCGAGACTGCAGCGGGGGAGGCCAGAGTTCATGTCAGGCTATTATTTTGAATTGCTCCGACAGGAAAAGGTGATAACGGCAATTAAAAGGCATGCTAAAAATATGTCGGCAATCCCACCTCTCAACCTCTGTCTAAGGCTCCTAAGCTTGAGTAAGCCTGATTTGTGCTCTTGTTTATTGGTTCGGAGGTTGGCCTTTTGTCAGCTTGCATCGACTCAGCTGTTATCATGTTAATTTTGATTTGGTTATGCGCAAGCACCTGACTCTTTCATTTAACCTTGCTGATGAAAGGGAATGTGAGGGTTTCGTTAGCACTACAGAGCATCTGTTTTCAAGGTCGAGCTGAATGAAAGTTGTTTAACTTGACATTTCTTTTTGAGTAGTACATATTCATTTATTCTGATGTTGTAGGTTTAATCCTCTTGCATGAACTGGATATCAAGAGTTTAGATAAAAAAGCCTGTGAAGTCAAGCAAAATCAAAATGATGAAATGATGCCATTTGTCCCTCGTGATGTGTTCACATCCCGCCCCTTACTTTAGTGTTCCCGGTCAAAATTGACCAATCTGTTTTAACTGCTCTTATATTAGCACAAAAAACATTTCACCACCAAATTTGTATTCAACATTCTTTAGCTGTAAACAAAGTCTTAAAGTAAATGTTAACAATGAATTTATAGAATTAGACATGAAAGAACTTCAGGGATTTCCTTCTGGGAAAATAAAAATTAGTGAAGAAAATGTATTACAAAATAACAATAGCTGACAGAAATAATTTGTTTCGTTACTAATAGACAGCTCGCTAAAATAACTATCAACTGGGTCTGACCAAAGATATTGACATTTTAATTCTTCTGAATCATTTATCAACCAACAAAAGCACAAACAAAACGGCATCCTTCCCTGTGTACTGAGTGCTCGAATTTTCATTCAGTCCTTCAATTGGACAATATTAGTGTACTAATATAGAAAATAGTGACTGAGGCTATAGACGGTGAGCATGGACACAGAACTAGCGCTAGTTATACTTTGGTCATTTTTGAGTGAGATGCTAACACACAGTGATGGGTTCACCTTATAGACACCTGTCTAGTCTGTGAAGATATGATACATTGTTTTATCAGGAAGTTGATTCACGTTGGAGGATCCAACACTCTCACGGCAATTCAAAACGGCAATTTAAAAATTGATTTTGTGGCGAATCCAAATGAATTTGTATGATCTCATTTATACAATTTAGTATGATATGCTTATCCACAATGATGGTTGGGTTTAAGGGTTGGGGTTGGGTGCCACGCCTCCTTTAAAAATGTAAAAATTTTATACAACTTAACTCCTACGAATTATCCACTAAACTGACACAAAGTAAAATAGTTTCCTTGTTAGATCAGGCTAAAGGATAAGCACATAAGCGCGTAAAAGAGATGTGTACCTGCAAAAGACACTGTTCAGTTTGAAATAAGTGAGTGAGTGAGTGAGTGAGTGAGTGAGTGAGTTGTGGTGGTGTGTATAAGAATGTTTTCTGTCTAATGGATGAATATAGTCTGGATACCCATTTATTTCCTATGGCGGTCACTTTTGACTGGGAAGACCAGATGTGTAACAAGATTGATTAAAACACTCAAAATTCAATGAAAGAGGTGATCATCACTTTCATATGTTCAAGTGCATAATGTGGAGGATATCATAAGACCTTGAGGCAATCAGATGTAAAACGCAATATTTATTTGAAATACATTTTAGTGTTTTAAGTTTTAAATCGGTTAGATTTGACCCGAACACGACAACACAGGCTCATTCTGAAATCGTACCGATATATACATTTCTGAAGTGTGCCAAATATGTCCCAGGAGGAACATTTGTTTGTATTTTTTGTTTTCGTGAATCCACCAGAGGCCACTGTGTACACATTTTGAGATTTCAATTCGCACTGATGACTGACGACTGACCCACCCTCCTCCTTCACTAAACCCAACCAATAGTATTTTTAAAAGCATCGATTGACCCGACCACCCACTTTCCTAAACCCAAACACTTTTAAAAAGCAATCCTGAAAAAAAAAAGCTTTGATTTTTTTACAACATTTTCAGCTTTTGCCACATTCTCCCCGTTATACTTGTTCATTTTATTTTTTTGGCTTTCCCACTTTCTGGAAGCATTCTTCGTCAGACTCAAACCCCATCATCGTGGTCAACTCATCTCTGCATCTCAAGTCCACTGGCGTAAATGGCGAGCTACTGGACAAACTGGTAACAGCGGGAAAGCTGTCCATACGGAGGTAAGCCGTCAGCTTGTAAGAGAGGAAAAGAACAGTATCATACCGCCCCGCATCATTCGTTGCAAAGACAAAATGCAGCCATATGTACTTCTGGCTACATTACTTGCAATCTCCAGAAATGTATATAGGGTTGCGTTTTTAGAATAAGCCAATGTTGCATTTAAAACAGGAATTATGTGTTTGTTTTGGCAGTTCAAAACTACACTGTGAAAAATGCTGGGCTCCACACAATCAATTTGTGTTGGGTCAACATGAAGGAATTAAGGTAACTTACTCATTTATAGAAACTTAAGTGAATTAGTCCCCTCCCAACAATCGTACGCAATGTCTGAATTCTCTTGGTGGTTTTGAAGTGTTTTCTATGGTTTGAGCTCTGTTAAAAGCTGTGTTTACCTCAAACGGCAAAGTCTGTCATTATTTACTCACCTTTTAAAGAAGATATTTTGAAAAAAGCTGAAAATCTGGAACCATTGACTTCGATAGTATTTGTTTTTCCTACTGTAAAAGGTAATGTTTGCAAGTTTTCAGCTTTTTTTCTTCTTCTTCTTCTTCAAAAAAATGTGTTTAACTTAAAGAAACTCACAAATGTTTGAAACCACTAGAGGGAGAGTAAATAGTAGTATATTTTAATATTTGGGTGAACTCTTCTTTTAAGAGCGACTTAATCTCCTTTGAAGAATGTCAGCGATGTGAATTGTAAATATTATAACGTGATGAATTCAACATATTCAACATTCAAGATTATCACGTGAAACAAAATTGACAGTTGACTAAAGATGGAAATATAACAGACACATTTATGGCCAAGCACAAAGCGAAATGGATTTAGACAGCGGAGTTGGTGGATCAGCTTGTTGATTTGTGGAAACAACAAGAATGTTTATCCATGTATTCATCGGACATGTTTATTCTCAAGTCTCGGCAGCATTTGTGAGATTTCCTGTGTTCACATTTGGGACTCTAGTTGAAAAACTGTTGGCGTGTGGTGTTTGTCACATTGTGCCACACGACACACAGGAGCAAAGTGGTGAAATCTACATATTATTGTCTCATGTTTGTAGTCTGAAAGTCTTTTAAGATTTGAAAAAATCTATCTTTTAGTGTGTGCCCAACCTAAGCATATTAAATGGAGTGGTAGACAGTAATGAAGTGTTACAGTGCTTAAGTAGATTTTCAAGTGTCTGAACTATATAAGGCTAAATATCATACTTTACTAACATACATTTCATAAAACATGTTGTTCTACGTTATTTTTAAGTGGAGAAATCATCACCTGCTCAGAGACTTGATGCAGTGTTCAATTCACAAACTAGCTGACTCTGTTCAGTAAATCTGTTACATCATTTTGCAAAACACTCTGAATATTTCATTAGTGAACTGGGATGATCTTATTCACTGAATCAGTCTTAAGCTTATGTTTGCTTGTTCTGATGATATAGCCAAAGTAACTCTCCAGTAAACAATTCACTGATTCAAATGATCTATTCAGACTGAAATTTCAATGGGTCTTGCAAAATGATTCTGAATAATTCATTGATGAATTGAATAAATTCAATGAATTGTTTAGTCTGATTCAGTGAGTCTGTCTTCAGTTGATGATTCAGCAAATCAAATTAAATAGTCAACGAGAGTCTTTAGTTAACAATTCACTTATTCGGATTATATGGTAAGAGCAGGTCTCTACACTGTAAAACTCAACAGTCAACTTTATCAAATTAAAGGAGTATGGTTAACTCAAAACTGACTGAACGTTAATTCTGCTTATTTGTAAAGTTTTTAACTCAGTGTTGAGGGTATTGAGTTAATTAAAAAAAAACTCATTAATTCAACTTAAATGGAGTAAGTTCACAGTACTCATGTAGATTAGTTTATATATAATTATTTTTAGGGGTTTTCACCTTTATTGAAAGGACAGTTACAGACAGGAAAGTCTGGGGAGCAGTGATAGGGGAAGGATCGGCAAAGAACTTCGAGCGAGGAATCAAACTTGGGTCGCCGCGAACACATGGGTGCTATGTGTCAACGCACTAACCACTAGGCTATTGACACCACATAAATTAGTTTATTTACTTAAATGCAATCGGTTCCCTCAAATGGTTTGAGTTGCCTTAACTTATTGTGTTTTTAAGTACTCAGTTGGTTTGAGTTCTCTTTATTTATTGGGTTTTGCTGTGCTCAAATTGCTTAATTTGCTCAAGTAGAAATGGTGCAATTCGGATTTGCCACTCCTCTCCTTTTTTAAAAAGACGGTGCTCCAGTCTCTACAAATTTTGTTCATGTCTGATCAATGTTCTTTGTTTACGTTCATTCAGGTGGAAAAGTTAGTTAGCATCGTTAGCGGTCAGTGTTTAAAGACATAACTTAGTCAAAATGATTTAGTTACTAAGTTTACAGTACTTTAACATCACTACAATATTATGGACTGAAAAGTCAGCTGTAAATGCTGCTCAAAAACATGTAAACACCTTAATTAAACTATCATCGTCTTTATTATCTTTCTTATCGTCAGTAGGATTTTTTCTGTGTATGATTTTTGACGCATTTTGTGACAGGATAGTCTATACACACACAGCTGTTTGACACTATCCTCTGCAACTGCTGAGTCTTTGCATCTACCAAGAAATGCAGAGTTTTTTTTTTCCCATTTGGTGTGCGGTATCAAATTCCATTAAAATGCATCCAATATCACATTTGGTGGGGGTTGGGGACTAGGGGACTAGGGCATGCATGAATTGTTTCTGAATGAAAGTAAAAGTGCCAAACTGGAGTTAAAGTTAATTAAACTATCATCGTCTTTATTATCTTTCTTATCGTCAGTAGGATTTTTTCTGTGTATGATTTTTGACGCATTTTGTGACAGGATAGTCTATACACACACAGCTGTTTGACACTATCCTCTGCAACTGCTGAGTCTTTGCATCTACCAAGAAATGCAGAGTTTTTTTTTTCCCATTTGGTGTGCGGTATCAAATTCCATTAAAATGCATCCAATATCACATTTGGTGGGGGTTGGGGACTAGGGGACTAGGGCATGCATGAATTGTTTCTGAATGAAAGTAAAAGTGCCAAACTGGAGTTAAAGTTCACAAATTAAGAATGAAACACCCGAAATTTCATGAAACTCTGGAGGAAACGTGGATACTGTGTTGATGCTATGATGTAATCGAATTATGTGCTATAACATGTAAAATGGGATCGTGAAAGGAACATTCAAAAAGCAACTCATGTAAACACCTTAATCATATTATTGTCTTACTCACATAAAGGCGAATAATTCCGTTACTGATGTCCATGTCAACATAGTCATCTCCCCTGCATCTGTGTTTGTGGTGGGGGGTGGGTGAGAGAGGTGAGAAAGGGAGGTTTCGTGGCCCTTTAAATGAGTCCATTCGGACCAAGTTTTCTGTGCTTTTTGCCAAATGATTCTAAAAAATTCATTAGTGAATTGAAATAATTTGATTCACTAAATAAATCTGCAGTCTGATTCAGTGATGGTATAGTGTGTTTCTAGGTAACAATTGACTGTTTCAGGTTAAATAGTCAGAAAAGTCTCGGTTAATGGCTTACATATTCAAACTTAACTAGTCAAAGTGATTCTCCGGTAAATAATTCATAATATATGGTCAGTCTCCAGGTTATTTATTCACAGATATATTTATTTTTTGTGTGTGTGTGTTAGCATGCAACTGTTTTCCACTTAGCTATGCATCTTGTCACATCTATTCTCTTCCTCCACAGCGCACAACTTTCTTTGAAAGTAGCGTTTGCTTCTCTGTTCTCGGGCAGATTTTGCCGCCAAGTCTTGAGCTATTATTCATGGCACTGCCAAAAGAATATAAAGTTTTTACTGGAGCACCTTTCACCTCATTTACTATGTCAAGCAGATGTATTATTCATAAGTTTATTTTCATTATTTCCCCTGTAAGGTCTTGGACTATTTGTCTTTTTCTTTTGAATGCAGTTTGTTTGTGTATCTACGTCAATACTTTATGACACAACATGATGAAGAACAGCGAGGCAGATTAATCCTTATCATGTGTGTAATGCTGGAGAGGTGAAAGTACAAAATGTTTTCCGGTTGCAGGCTGTTGGAAAGGCTTAAGCTGCAAAACAAACAATCAAATAAAATGGTGTGGTCATTAATGTCGATGTTGGTATCAACAACTGCCAAACCCACTTGTTACGAACTTTATTGTTGGTGTAAAAGTAACTAAATGCTCTATAACATGAGGTTTTTTCTTTTCCCCATGTTTTTTCTTTTTATTCTATTTTCTTTTTATATATTTTTTTCAGCTTAGTCCTCTTTTTATCAGGAGTCCAACAGTGAAATTAACCTCCTTTTAGTTTACTTTATTGAATTTAATTTAATTTTGATTTATTTTAATTTAATTTAATTGTATTTTATTTATAGTTTTTAAACACACACTGAAACGGAAGTAAGTGTGCGCGCTGCTGAAATAGTGTGTGTAATCAGTGTTTGACAATCCTCAGGTGGTGTGAGTGTAATCAGTCTAAACAAGGAAGCATGTGTGTGTGTGAGTGGAGTGCATGTATGAAAATGTAGTCCATGAATGGCGGATTTGTAGTCAATGAGTCATTGTGTGTGAGATCGCTGGTGATCGTGACATAAATCTTTGTGTTTATTTTATTAGTATTTATTTTATTTTTATTTTTTTGCATGTTATTTATTTATTTATTTATTTATTTTGTCTATATTTAAATTTTTTATATTTTATTAATTTATTTTTTTAAACATGCATTCATAAAAATAAAGAGTTTGTGAGGCATGTTAAACATAGCATTTCTTTTACTGCAATTTTTTAAAATGATTGTTTTGAATGCATTGCCTGTGTTATATCAATGAGTTATTATATAATCTAATGTTCTAGTTTTTTTAAATACATTAATATTCATATCCATATTTTTTATTTAAATTTTTTATGATTATTTATTTTATTATTATTTTAAACACTCATAAAAATAAAGAGTTTTTAAGGGCATGTTAAATATAGCGTTTATTTTACTGTATATTTTACAATTATAATGGTGAATGCATTAATATGCTAATATTATATTAATAATGCTAATATGCTCGTTTTTTATATTTAATTATAGTAATATTTATATGTTTATTTCATTAGTATTTTTTGGTAGTTATTTATTTATTTATTTTATTTATTTATTTGTTATTGTTTTTAAACATACACTAACAAAAATAAAGATGCCAGTGTGATTAATTAATGATGTAAAAATTACACAATAAATTAAACAAATAAATTTATTTAGAAAAAAAACTTATTTATTTATTTTTTTTTATTTTAATTTTTTTGTAGTTTTGTAGTTCTCTCACAACCCCTTTTTACCCCAATTTTTTTTTTTTTTTTTTTTTTATCCCTAAAAGATAACTTAAACAGTTCCAAAGCCATTGCTGAAATAGTAAATGCAGGCAAGAATGCACGCTACAAAAAATATTGTATGATGCATTCTGAAAATTTCTGTAAGGTATGGGAAGAATTAGTTGTTAGTTTAGCCAAAATGGGAACACCTACATGAAGGTACACCTTCTTGGTAGCCCTTTTGGTAAGGGTAAAATTTGAATGCTTAGTCACAGATAGAGAGAAAAGACCACAGCACAATGACAGCAGGTGACAGAGAAACTTAAAGCTTTATGAGCACAATGACAGCTGTCAAAGAAAGCAGCCTGGCCAGAATTTAAACCAGGAGTTTCCTTTTCATGCCACATGCATCTGTCAACCTGTAAAAGAAATACAGGAAAAAACTTAATTCACTTAAAAAAAAACAAAAAAAAAAAACATGTATATTGCATCAATATGAGAATGGTATAGGCATAGAAACCACTTTAATTGAATGGATGCTTTTTTATATAACCACAGGGTAATTCATTATCAATCTTGCTAGCACAATAGTGAAACCCTACCAATATGCATTATGGCAGTGCAACGATTTTCCTATTCATTGCTTGTTATATGTTACCTAACCTGACTTTAATGGATTGTACTTTTTGTTGTAATATTAACTGGACTAGTATTGATTGCCTGCCTGCATTGTCCCCTTACAAATCCAGTCATTCTGTGTTATTCGCTTCGGAGCCGCTCTCAAAGAGAAGGACTTTCTTTTATTCCCATTTCTTCTCTGCGGTTCCAGAATGAGAAAGATTTTTTGGGGAGGATTCAGCCTTAATCTTGGTGGAGAAATCAATATTCATGATTTTGAAGGCCAGGCCGATGGAGTGACACTGCTTTTTCTTTGATTAAATGGGAGAATTGTGCATTGGTTATAAAACTGCGTACGTAAACAAGATACAGAGGAAGTCATTCATTAAACGCAGGGAATTCAACAAGTGACTCTGCTTTCAGACTACTGGATGGTTATTTTTTTACAGCTTTCCCTTAATGGTGCTTTATTAGCTATGCAGATGCTGCTGTTTTCTCAGATTTCTTCATGACCTCTAGATGCGTCTCTGTATTCGGTCTCATTTCAGCTTTATTGTGTTTTTTAATGTCTTGTAAACAATAAGCCTCGTTTGGACAGGAGTTTAAATAATTGTGATGTCAATGTCAAACAAACAAACAAACAAACAAACAAACAAACAAAACAAACAAGTAAACAAACGAATAGATACATTTATTGGTTTTGTGAATAAATGAATACTATCATTTGTATAAGTATGTGCATAATCTTAATGTAAACACACAAAAATCTAACACAAATTTGTTAAAATTTAATGTTCTTATAGTTTATATAAATAATTTAAAATAAATAATTTAAATAAAAAGGAAGCATATAAAAATTGATTTGAATATTTCAGTTACTGGTTAAACATAATAAAATGTGTTATACAAGTTGTTATCACTTTACATTGAAGAAGGTGTTTATAAGGCTATCGTGAAACTGTTATAAACACAGTGAAAATCGAAAAAACGGTCTAGAAGGAGTTTGAAAAAACTAGGTTTTCAATTAAAAACGAAGTTTAGTTGATAGGCATATTTCAAAAATTGCTTATAACTTTTGGCCACAAAGTGGCGCTGCTCCAGACCTTTTTGAGTACTTTCAGGGCATAGCTTCTAAGATGTATACTATGTTTTAATCATATGTGAATATGTTTGCAAAATATAGCATTTTTTTGACAAAAATCTAAATGGCCGATGCCCAAAATGGCTGACCTGGAAAAATCGGACATCATTCGACTCGGCATGCTCTGATGTAAAGAGACCAGTTTTATGTGTTTTGGACAAAGGGTTGAGACATTATAAGCAAAAAAAAAAAAAAAAAATGTTTTTGTATCTTTAAACCACTAGAGGGCAGTGTGCTGAAACACTGCAGATAACCTCAGACCATTGTTGTCATAACACACAAGGTTTAGTGTGAATACGTCAGTGCTCTACGGAGATATCGCCTCAAGTTCATTTTTGCAAAAGCTGCATTAAATTTGTTTGCAAGTTAATCAAAAACGGTGCATCTAATCAACTTGAATTCAGTAGCTTTTTGTTAGCATGGTCTGTAGATTATGTGATTTGATTTTGATCAAATATCGGACAAACAACCTAGGATGAGCTCAATCAGAAGTTTTTGCAAAAAATTCCAAATAACGAAAAAAAAAATGTAATGACGGAGTTACATCATATGGTGCGTCATTTGAGTCGAGGAATCAGAGGAAAATAGAATTTTGAAAGAATTTTGATTGAATTTTGAGCCAATCGGTTTAAAAGCTATATCAATACATGGTGCTAACGAGTGGTGGTGCTAGAGAGTTTGAGACTTCAGGTTTGCTATGGTTTCTGATGACACTGCCCTCTATCATTGTGCCAAATTATACAACTTTCCCGCATACGGATATATAGGCTGCCATTTTAATCCAGAGGAAGAAGAAGAAGATTTAGATCTCACTGTAGATGCTCTGTGAAGTGTTCAGTTTTTCCATGTAAATAGCAAATGCGCAACTGATTCTTCAAGGGAATGGTAGATGGGACTCTGATTGGTTTATTCTCAAAACACACCTATAAATTTATAATGTTTTCTTGACAATCATGTTGATGACAGATTTATGACATGTTATGTTCTCTTAGTAATATCACATTGTCATAACAAAGTCATGTCAAGACATGTCAAACAATGTCATTTTTGCCTTTAAAATGACATAACTGATCAAATGACACAATGACAGTTGTCATAAGCATGCATAGTCTAATTCATATTTCATAACATGCAAACTCCACACAGAAATGCCAACTGGCCCAGCCTGGACTTGAACCAGCGACCTTCTTGCTATGAGGTGACAGTGCTAACCACTGAGCCACTGTATCAACCCTGCGTAGTCTTACCTTTTAATTTATCACATTTATCATGGTGGTCAGGCGTTTTTGGTCACCTCACCATCTTAGATTTTGCTGAATTCTTAAACGCATGCGCTTTTTTCCAAGTTGGTTCGATTAATAAAAAAAAAATATATATATATATATGTGTATATATATATATATATATATATATATATATATATATATATATATATATATATATATATATATATATATATATATATATATATATATATATATGATTTAAACTGCACACCCTTCATTCATGCTTATATAGCGAACAATAAAGACTGTGATATGTTACTGACGTCTTTGTTTGTTTTGAGAATATTGTTGGTGTTGTAAAATACAGGATGCCAAAAGCCCTGTTGTGTACAATAACATACTTATCAACCCCATTTCAAACATGTATAATGTGTTTGTTTTGGCTTTAACTATAATGTGTTTTTGAGTTGTGCCTCCAGACAATGACGGTAAAGCACATCTAGCACTTATGATGACCTTGTTATCTTGTTTTGTTCAAAAAATGTTCTACTGTTTAGAAAGGAAAGCTTCTTATCTCCCGAGAGAATACAGAATTTCCTTCTTGTGTGTGGGGTGGTAATTGTTAAAGACAATTTAACAGCCTAAGGTTTAGTGAAACACAAGAGCAGTGTACACAAGCCTTCTGCTCTTCTCACTGAAAAAAAAACAAAAACGAAAGAAAAGAAGTTTAGTAAAAATGAAGGCGGTGTTGTTGAAGTTATAGCCTCAGGCCACCAGCAGGGTAGGGGGTCAAGTAAACATCTCTCAGAAACATCTGAAATATAAGTGCTTGGGTTTTATTTGTGAAGAGTGTTTGAGAATATATGCATCTACTTCTGCTGCTATCATTGGCCTTAACGCCTCTATTTCAGGACCTTGTTTTTTGTGGCATTATTTGGAAAACTTTAATCTTTAACCCATTCAGACCCAGTGTCCGTTCCAATATACATCAGTTTTTTTCTGTTTTATTCTCTCTCTATGTGTGTGTATGTTGAATTTGGTGGTTCACAAGAAGTTATACTTTTTTAGTATTATACTTTTTTAGAGTCGCCTCATAGCAAGAAGGTCACTGGTTCGAACCTCAGCTGGGTCAGTTGGCGTTTCTGTGTGGAGTTTGCATGTTCTCCCTGCATTCGTGTCGGTTTCCTTCGGATGCTCCCGTTTTCCTTACAGTCCAAAGACATGCGGGACAGGTGAATTGGGTAGGCTAAATTGTCCGTATGGGTGTGAATGAGTGTGTATGGGTGTTTCCCAGAGATGGGTTGCAGCTGGAAGGGCATCCGCTGCGTAAAACATATACTGAATACGTTGACGGTTTATTCCGCTGTGGCTACCCCAGATTAATAAAGGAACTAAGCCGAAAAGAAAATGAATGAATGAGCAGGAGCATATTATTTTACTGTGGTTTACGAGGACATGTCTGATGTCCTTGTAATTTATAACACTTCAAAATAATAATAATTGGGGCATTTTGACCTTCAAATTTTGTCACAGGTTTGGGTTGGTTTCAGGGTTAGTAGTGGGGAAGGACCATAAAATAAGCATTTTTTTACTGTATAAAATACAATATGCCTATGGACCATACCTGCCAACATTACCGTTTTTCCCAGGAGTCTTCCGGAATTTGGACCCATCTCCCACCACTCTCCTGTTTTTATTGTTCTCCTGGAAAACTTCCGTAATTTCACCCTGCTCCCGCTCCTCAGCTTTTTGGGACAGTTTGTAACAGCCCCGGGTCACCAACTTTGGTTTAGGACTTATCCAGATGCTGTAGAGCTTAGATCAGGCCCGAAAAATGAATCCCGACCCTACCCGAGTTTGTGCACCTTGTGTCCGTTCCCAACCTGGTCCGACACAATAACTGTTATTATAATTAATTACAGCAATTTAAACCAGACTATTTTTATTATGTCAGCCGTTATAACAGCCATTCTTCACTACAATTCTGAGTTGTTTGAACTACAAAAATGAGTTTAGACTGATTTTAATAAATAATGCAACAATGTCGAAGCATGTAAATTGCATTGTTTGTTTATTCAGAATGGATCGTAACAAAAGAGGACACTGAAAGCTGACTAGCATGCTTCAAGGCTGCTTCATGTGTCTGTTCATCGTGAAAGTCCCCACTTTCATTACGCCTCTTTCACAAAGCACGCGCAAGCAGAGCATGTTTTTTTCAGAGTCCATGTTAACAAATTAAAGCTTTCATACCACTCAGAGAAGCAGCATGAGCAGAGCTGAAGCAGCAGTGCCACGATCATTTCCGTGCTGGGTTTATGTTTTTGCTGCTTACGCTTAATTAAAGTGCTTAAGCTCAATTTTACCCAATAAATGCATCAATGACATCCACTGCTTCTGCTCTACATACACGCTGTACATGCACTGCTTCACCTCTGCTTGCGCGTGCGGTGTGAATGTGTGTCAGTGGAGGTGATGCTGTTGCAGGAAGTAGAGCATTGTTGTGCCTTGCAAATTGTGCAACTTTTTAGACCCACACATGCTTTGATTAGGGCTACGTTTCCAACTAAGGTTGCGAGTTCCGTCGTTATAAACATAGTATGTTGATTTGGCGTTTCCCAAATCCGTTGTTCCAACGGACATTCTCAAACTGCATAGCAAGCTTGTACGCTTGCAACTATATCTCTAGAGCTGTAGTTAGAAGCATCGTTCCTGGTTGTGTTCTATTCCCTGTTATCAACCCAATGCCCTATTCTAACATTTAAACTTGGAATGATAAAAAAAAAACATTAAAGTAATCTCTCTTAGGCCCAATTTGCTTTCAAAGTTACAGTTCAGTTTTAGCCATCTTCATATTAACAATTGTGTTCCCTTCACAGTGCACTTTGAAAACATGTATGCTGTTTTGAACACAGCCGTGGCTCAAAACAACAGAAATATGGAGTTTTTCTCTAAAGAAGTAGTTACTTTATCCCATTAGAGCATCATTATTGATGTTTTATGTTAGAACTGACATAGTTTAAATGATAGATCTGTGACAAAGCAACTACAGTTTTGGAAAACATTCGTCACCACATCTTTTTTTTTTTTTTTTCCAAATGATTCATTGTAACATGATAGCTTAGCTGTGAGTTATGTTGTGGTTTGGGAAACGCACCCCTTGGCAATTTGCTAAAATTTTCATACAATATTTGTAATTATGGCATAGCTTTCCACCCAATTAGGCTAATTAAGTAATGAAAAAAACACAAATGCTTGATTACGGCATGGCCGGCCCAGCCCAGCCTGAAGATAGTGGTGGAAAATATCGGCCTGACCCAATATTACAGTACAGTTACAGTAGGTTATTTTACATCATTGATTTGCAGTAATAATTAAATCATGTTCATAGTAATGAGCGTTTATAGACAAGTATTTATGTGTTTAAAGCTTTTGTTTTGTGAGAAGTGTTTCTCAACGACCTGACACCCGCTACTTTGACATTTTTTTTAACGAGAATGACGAAGACTGAAACTTTCTCTCATAAACCATGGCCACCCTTTCGGCATAAGAAACGCAAGCCTGATAAAGGTGACCTGTACCAACCCGTACCATACTGTATCACTTATAAAATATCGATTATTTGTACTGAACAATGTCAGACTTTAGCTGTGGTTTTAAACCAGTTCTATACAGAACGTTATTTATCTAAGGTGTGCAAATTATTTATTAATTCATGAATATTTCATTAAATCATGTTGTACAGGTGTCAGAGCTGTATTTATATGAGCAACTTGTTTACTACACCATAAATGAAAGTCCCATAAATAACTTAGGAATATGGCATTGTTAATATTTCATTATAAGCACAATTATTTATTAACTGGGATTCTAGACATCTTACGTTTCAGAAACACAGAATGCACTTTTTAGACTCTGAAATATTTGGCTTGGAGTTGTTAGGTTTTATAACACAGGTGGTCATCTCTTTAATTGGCAAGGCGTTTGTCTTTATGACACCGAAATCACCTTTCTATAATAACATCTATTCATAAGCCAACATGCACTCCGGCCAAATAGATTTGGATTGGCTCTCTCTGTGTGACATGCTTCCAGAAAGCTTTCTTTTATTAAATAGCAGAATGTGTCTCTCAGAATTAACCATCCAAGAATACTGATGGAATTAAATAAAGGCAATATTGAGCAGAAATCTGGATGTGCTGGTATAAAAGACGATGTGGCACATGGATCTGATGCTGTTAGTTTAATTGCACATGGCAGTTCTAAAGGCGGGCAGTGTTGACATGTGCCATGGGATTCAAGCGTTTGATAAGAGCATGTGGCGAACAGCTCACAAAGTAGGACTTTTTTATGTGTAATAATCACAAGGCTCAGCTTTTTATCTTTTTTTTTTTGTTTGACTGTTTTCTATTTGTTTACGCATCATGATCAGACGAGTTGTGTTTGATGGATAAATATTTGCTTTTAAACAGCTCATACTAATAATGAAGGGACATACAGTGACTTCAAAAATTTCTAAAAGTGATACAATTACACCTAATGAATG
Organism: Danio rerio; assembly: GCF_052040795.2. Classification (NCBI taxonomy): domain Eukaryota; kingdom Metazoa; phylum Chordata; class Actinopteri; order Cypriniformes; family Danionidae; genus Danio; species Danio rerio. Next base: position 45,697,754 of record NC_141021.1, on the reverse strand, counting down.
AATGAACTCATTTGAGATTAATTAATTTATTCATTGGTTGATTGGCTGATTAATTGACTGATTTGTCGGTTATTGGTTGATTAAATTGATTGATTCAATGATTAATTGATTAATTGATTCATTCATCCATTGGCCGATTGATTCATTCATTCATCCACTGAATGGTTCATTAATAGATTGGTAGATGTTTTGATATATTGATTATTTAATTCATTCATTCAGTTTCAAATTTAAAACATGTTGATTATTTAATTCATCAACTAATTGACTGATTGGTTGATTTTTGGATTGATTAATTGATTGATTGATTGATTGATTGATTGATTGATTGATTGATTGATTCATTCATTCATTCATTTATTCATTCATTCATTCATTCATTCATTCATTCATTCGTTTACCCATTGGTTTATTTGATTGATTAATTAGTTGACTGGTTCGTTGATTGATTGATTGATTGATTGATTGATTGATTCATTCATTCATTCATTCATTCATTCATTCATTCATTCATTCATTCATTTATTCATTGGTTGATTCATTCATTCATCCATCCACTGATAGGTTTATTGATTGATTGGTTGAATTTTTGATATATTAATTTATTGAATTGTTTATTCAGTTTAAATTGATTCATCCATTCAATCATTGGTTCATTCATTCATTCATTTATTGGTTGATTAATTTATTCATCCACTGATTGGTTTGTTGATTGATTGGTTGATTTTTGATATGTTGACTAAATAAATCATTCATTTAGTTTAAATAGTGAAGTCAGGATAAAAAGATTTTTATATTGATTGATTGATTGATTGATTGATTGATTGATTGATTGTTTTCTTGACTGATTCTTTTGTTCATTAATTGGTTTATTGATTGATTGATCAATTTACCCAATTAATAATTGATTGGTTGGTTTTTATATATTAATTGAATTTGAGTTTAAATCGTAGATTAAAAATAATAAAGATTGATTGATTGAATGATTGATTGATTGTGTTATTTATTCATTAATTGATTAATTCATAAATTGATTGATTCATTAATTTATTCATTGGTTGATTTGATTAATTTATTCATTATTTAATTGATTGATTGATTGATTGATTGACTGACTGACTGACTGACTGATTGATTGATTGATTGATTGATTGATTGATTGATTGATTGATTGATTGATTGATTGATTGATTGATTGATTGATTGATTGATTGATTGATCAGATCAGATCAGATCTATCCTTCCTTCTTTCTTTCTTTCCTTCCTTCCTTCCTTTCTTCCTGCATTCATTAATTTAGTAGATATCCAAGAGATCCAATATTCCTTAATAACCCAGTCCAGATAATGTGATTGTGTTTTTGCATTTTCTTTTCAACATTTGCTCCAGCATATAGACAGATTACCAACATAGTGTGATTTTTAGAAAGGTGTAATAAAATGTCTTATCAAACGCTTTCTACCAAATTCTTTCCATTTTTGTCACTTGGAGCATTTCCATTGACACCATTATTACTATTATTGTCTACGCAAGAGGCATCTTGCACATCAAAAACAGACACATCAATATTGCTCAGCGTATCTTTGATTTTTACACAAACTAGTCAGATACAACCCTATTTGTGACTATTTTTAAAATAAGTAACTAATTTACTCAGACATATAAAAAGTGATTACATTACTTTGCTTAAATGTATTTACACATGTTGCCTTAAAATTATTAAGTAAAGAACGATGTGCATTATTACAATAAATAAATAAATAAATAAATAAATAAATAAAATAAGTTGAGTTAGGTTAGGTTAAGTCAACTCGTCTCTTTTCAGGCAATGCGTAAACTCACTTATGTAAGTAAATTATTTTTACAATGTATTGTAATAGACAACTGTATTGTAATATTACATTGCATTCTGTCCCAGGAGAGAACCCTAAGCTCAGAGATAATTGAGCCCAGGGCTCCCATCTGGTAAATAAACATATAAGGGGGTCTGGGATCTGGTAGGTATCAAGAGCTCTCTCTGGTAAAGGGAGAAAAAGGAGGAGATGGAGTAGAAGGGGGGATTCTTCCTAAAAGTAGACAAGGCAGTAAAGGGAGAAATTGATCTATCTATTTTAAACTTGAATTAATATGATTGGATTAGATTATGGATTAAAGGCCAGCCCTAATCAATCATATCACATGCTCCTCTTAAAAATTAGTTTGTAAAACTTTACTTATTACATGACACAATGCCAATAAATGTACAGTAACAAGTTAATCTTCAGTATTGATGTTAGGATGACATGTCCATTCTGCTTTAAGTATGAACAAACCATTGAAAATTACCTTACATAACTCTAAGCATTTTAAATAACTCAATTTTGAAGAAAACAAAACACACCCACACACTAACAGGTATAAGTACAAACAAATAATATGTAGAAACCTTACCTGTAAGAATATGCACATGTAATAGGGTCAAATGCAGAAATCACTGTGTCCTGGTATATTCAGCACTTTTGTTGCAGCATGTGTTTTGGCAAATCTTGACAGAATTTCTTTTATAAATGCCAAAAGACATTTGCGCTAGTGCAAAATGTTAAATCTCACTCGAAGTCGTGAGAAATTTTGGAGCTTTTAAACATTATTGGAATTTGTTCATGTGACATGTTTTAAAGGTCAAAAAGTAGAAAATGTGAAATGAGGCCAAGGCCTAAAAAACAACCACAACACCGGCAAATAAAATGTGTTTGAGGCAAGAAAGTGGGCATAGCTTCATTTATTTCATGACAGAGATGCACACAAAAACAAAACCAGCATGCAATTCTTTGTAATTTGCTTTGTACAGATGAGTGGCAGAAACAAAGCCTCGCTGACAAAATCAAAACACAAATCTTAATATCAGATTTCAGCTGCTGTTTGCCCACAGGCATCTAAGAGGCTCAACATTTTAGAGGTTGGTTTTATTGACTTGTAGAGGGAAATTAAAATATTTGGTTTTATTGCTTCTCTCTGTGTTGCGCAGAAGTCGAACACTGAGAACAGCATCCCTACAGTGATGCTTAAGGGGATGTTGCTCTTAACAACTGGACAGGATGAAATATAAATATATGAAGCTAAATGCAGAATGGAAATAAGTGCTGAGGAGAACAGGTCGGGAACCTACAAACTTTCGGTAAAAGGCACACAGTCACTTAAATCTGATTTTAAATCCTGGATATCAAAGTGTTTTTAGGGACTAAGTGTCCAAAGACATGCGGTACAGGTGAATTGGGTAGGCTAAGTTGTCTGTAGTGTATGTGTGTGTGTGTGTGTGTGTGTATGTTTCCCAGAGATGGGTTGCTGCTGGAAGGGCATCCGCTGCGTAAAAAATGTGCTGGATAAGTTGACGGTTCATTCCACTGTGGCATTAATAAAGAGACTAAGCTGACAAGAAAATGAATGAATTCATTTTTATTTTATGTGATTTTAAATTTTGTGACATTTTCAAAAGGCTTTGTATACATTTTATTTCATGTATTTTCTATAAAAAATCAATTATTGTTTTATTGTTTACAACTACTTAACATAAAAAATGTAGTGAATCCAAGGAATCTTTAAATCTTTTTTTCCCTTTTTTTTCAGTGTAGGAAAGTATTCAGTTACAGATGCAGTGAATGATTAGGGACATACTAGATCTATTTTCAAATACTATTTAGGATGGATAGTACACAAATTGAGATACAGTATTACAGTTAACTTTCACTGCATTTTTGTAAAATCACATATTTGTAACTGTATGTAATGCTTGCTGTGCTTTTGTATAGACCATTTCAACAGCTCCTGCTTTTCGTCAAACTATTTCAGAACTGTAACAAGAGGCAATTCAGTCATAACAAAGGTAATCATAACTCAAATAAAACAAAATGGTGTCAATATGTGGACTCTTTTGAATTTTCTGAAGTAGGGATGCTCATAATAATCGATTAACCGGTTGTTTTTACAAAGGGTTCACTTTTAACTGATTAATGTAATGTAATCAGTTAAACAATTAAAACGTTTATTTTTTTATTGCAAAAATGTGCAACACATATTTGTTAACTTGTGGAACAGCAACACGTGCAACCACACATGCCTACAGATGTATTTTAAGCAAAAATGAAATTGTGCGCAAACATGAACCACGAGTGAGATGGAGAAAATGAAAGTAAAAAAGCTCAAATAAAGGTAACCAAAGGTAAAATCAGATACTCAAAACATAATCTTTAAACTAATGACTTCTATTAAAATTGTTTACAGAGGTTTGTGATATAAGAATTACAGAAGAATGTGGAATGATTTTTTTGACATAGAATGCTATTTTTATTTGACGGATAAACTTGATTAAATACTCTTGATTGGAAAAACAGCCTGTGATGGTTTAAAAGTATTTAATCAGTGTTTTCATTTTGTAAACTATATTTGTAATTTAAGTGAAAAATATGTAGGGCAGGACTATTTATTTTACTCTGTTTATTTAGTTTTTTCTATTCTGTTGGAACCACTGTAGGTGCGTAAAGATGTTCTGTTGTTAATATGTTCTGTATGCTGCTGTTCGCATGTTAAAATAAATCCCTCTTTTAAAATGCAATATTGTATGTCTCAGACACAAAATAGATAGGTCAATTTATTTTTATTAGATGAATTTTATAAGATCGTGAATTTTTATTAAAAATAATTTTATATTAATCTGACCAGTTAATGGCTAATATTCATTTAGCAAGAAGCAGTTGTCAGTTGGCAAAATGAAACGAAATGAGCAAACCTATTCAGAAGCTACGCAAATTTAATTCTTTTTAAATTTTAAAATTTTTTTTTTAATTTTAAAATATAAAACAGGAAATAGATTAGGAACATTGTTATTATGTTAACACTGTAAAAAGTGTTGGGTACCAAACATTTCCTTAATGTTGTCACAACACAATACGATTAATTGACCTTAATCGTTTTGTACAAATTAAAGTAGATTTAGCATAAATCAATTAATTTATCCTCCCAAAAAACACAAGAATTGTGTTGTTTCAACTCATTTTAAATAAGTAGTTTAAACATGCAGCAAAAATCATGTTTTGAGTGCATCCCTCAAAATGCTCAACACTGAAAAACCCAAAAAGTTAAGGTAAATTAAACCATTTGAGGAAACCCATTGCAACAAACCATTTGAGTTAAACAACTAATCTATATGAGTACCATGAACTAACTCCATTTAAATTAAAATAATGAGGTATTTACTTAAATAAAAAAAACTGTCAAATTAAAAACCTCATTACTTCAACTTAAATGGAATAAGTTAACGGTATTCATAGAGATTACACTGTAAAAAGTGAAAATTTAAACAAATTACTTCGACTTGTTACAATTAAATAAATTAAGTTTAATTTATGATGGTTTTCAGTAATAAATCAAATTAGTTATTTTAGGTGTAACAGGTTTTAGTAATTTATTTTAGAAAACAAAAATGGAACAGTACATACAGTACAGTACTAATTATTCGATATAATACTGTAAATATATTAAAAGTAGTAAAAAGTACTTTTATTACAGTAGAAATAATTCCCTTCACTTGTTAATATAAAAATAATACTGTAATAATATGTTTTGCGGCAAATACAAGTATTGCTCATTACTGATAGTGTACAATACTTATACTTGCCATAAATAACTTACTAAAGCTTGTTACCCCTTAAATAACTAACGTTATTTATTACTGAAAACTGTTATAAATTAAGTTTGTCAAACTTATTTCATTTACTTGTAACAAGTCGAAGTAAATTGTTTAGGTTTCCACTTTTTACAGTGTAGTTGTTTAACTCAAACCGTTTGAGGAAACCGATTGAAGCAAACCATATGAGTTAAACAACTAATTTATATGAGTACCGTGAGCTTACTCCATTTAATTTGAAGTAATGAGGTAATTAATTTACTCATTATTTTCAACACTGAGTTCAAAACTCTTTTCGAATGAGTAGAATTAACTTTCAGTACATTTTGAGTTAACTACACTCATTTCATTTGATAAAGTTGACTGTTGGGTTTTACAGTGTACACATAATGACCTGAACTTTTGGTGACATTTCAATTTTTTGGTCTTTTTGTGACTTTCGCACCTTACGCTGTGTTAGTGGTCATCACCTGTCCAGTCCTCTTACTGTAAGCCTCTTTCATCAAGATGGAACATTTGAGGGACGCCATCGTTTCTCACTGTCTAATCTTGACACCCCCAATTATGGCCGCTTCTGCCAGCTAAAGATTAGTCAAAAGCTTCAGTGTCCCGAGGCGGGGCCATATTTTCACAACCCTGTCAGTTTCATAGTGCTATAACTCAGTATAAGGTCAGCCAAAGAGCCACACGGTTAAAGAGAAACAGGCCTGGGGTTAATTGAAAGACTTTGTACCTGGCATCTCCCTCTCTAAGTCCCAAGCACTCAGACAGTCCGCTAGGTGTTAAAGCTATCATGCTGTTTAATGGGATCCTCTTCATGTAATGTGAAAAGCTTTTACCAGGGCACCTGCTTTTTTTTCTTTCTTTTTCTTCTTCCCTAGGCTTGAGATGAAATCCCACTTTGGCCATTCTATGACTCGGCTCGGCTTTCCAATAGCCTGGGTTTGCTAAGACAAAGCAAGGACATGGAGTAATATAAAAACTGTCAGTTTACATGACAAAGTGCTGTTGTGCGGGATGATTGGACCGGTGCATTGTTAGAGAGGCGCGTTGTGCTGCAGCCATGCTCAATAAAGCTAAATAAAAGTGCAGATAAAGGGGGCAGACGGGATGCGGTGCTGCAGCCGTTCGGCCGCTGATCCATGGCCTCTATTATAGCTGCTGTTTAGTGACACAAATGCTCGCTCTTGTTGCTCCTTTCACCCTTGAAGACCTCAGTCCTCGTGTGTACCTGTGAAACACATTCCGAGCACTCAGCCACAGAAACAAGCTGCTCTGTCTTCCTGCACTAAACACTTCACTAGGACACTGAAGTATGTGCATGCAAAAATCTAAGACAAAAATATAATAATAATAATAGATTTACATTTTCTTTTTGAAATATATCCTGAGTAATGTTTAATAGAGATAATTTTATATATGGCTAATAATTTTGACCTTTAGTTTGTATATGTTTATTTTAAACTGCTTTCATCACAGCTAAACTAACTTATAACACACTAAACTAAAAGAATGAGGAATAAGGAAAAAGTATAGAAAATGTTCTTATATAGGAAGGAAAAAATCTTCCTCGTAAACAAATATATATTTTAAATAATTAAAATTTCACATGAGGACTGATAACCTCACTATCCACTTTATTAGTTACACCTCACTAGTACCAGTTTGGACCCCCTTTTGCCTTCAGAACTACTTTAATCCTTCATAGCATAGATTCAACAAGGTACTAGAAATATTCTTCAGAAATTTTCCTCCATATTGACATGATAGCATCATGCAGTTGCTGCAGATTTGTCCGCTGTACATCCATTATGCGAATCTCCTGTTCCACCACATGTGCTTTATTAGATTGAGTTGGGTGACTGTGGAGGGTATTTGAGTAGTGAACTCATTGTCATGTTTAAAAAATCAGTCTGAGATGATTAACGCTTTTTGGACATGGTGCGTTATTCTGCCGGAAGTATAGTCAGAAGATGGGTACACTTTGGTAATAAAGGGATGGACATGGTCAACAATACTCAGGTAGGCTGTGGCATTGACACAATGCTTAATTGGTACTAATAGGCCCAAAGTGTGCCAAGAAAATATCCCCCACACCATTTCACTACCAGCATCAGCCTGAACCATTGATAAAAAGCAGGATGGATCCATGCTTTCATGTTGTTGACGACAAATTCTAAACCTACCTGAATGTGGCAGCAGAAATTGAGACTCACCAGAGCAGGCAACACTTTTCCAATCTTCTATCGTCTAATTTTGGTGAGCCTGTGCCAATTATAGCCTCAGTTTCCTGTTCTTAACTCACTGGTTTGGCACCCGGTGTGGTCTTCTGCTCATATAGCCCATCTGCCTCAAGGTTTGTGTCTTGTGTCTTCAGAGATGCTTCTTCTGCATACCTTGGTTTTAACGAGTGGTTACTTCGGTTACTGTTGCCTTTCTATCAGCTTGAACCAGTCTGGCCATTCTCCTCTGACCTCTGGCATCAACAAGGCATTTACACCCACAGAACTGCCGCTCACTGGATATTTGCTCTTTTTCGGACCATTCTCTGTAAACCAAACAAAAGGTTGTGCATGAAAATCTCTGTAGATCAGCAGTTTCTGAAATACTTCAGCCCATCTGGCACAAACAACAATGCCACATTCAAAGTCACTTAAATCACCTTTCCTCCCCATTCTCATGCTCAGTTTGAATTGCAGCAGATTGTCATGACCATGTCTACATGCCTAAATGCATTTAGTTGCTTCCATGTGGATTCCATTGGCTGACTAGAAATTTGCGTTATCGAGCAGTTGGACAGGGGTCTCCAATAAAGTGACCGGTGAGTGTACATGCATACATAAATAAAGCAGCACAACTAGCTCCACAGATTAATACTATTATTATTATTATTATTATTATTATTATTATTATCATCATTATTGTTTCATGCAGCTATTCTGAATGTTGACTGTAAGTGAAAATGTATCTTCATTTAATACCTGAAGCATACATTTGCAGACTTATAATAATATAAAGAATGTTACATTTAGATAATCAACATTTTATTTGTTTTGCATACACGTATATAAACTATAAAACAATTTACAACAGATCTTTAAAGTACAATGAAGTATGCTGTAATAACAATTAGTAGAAACAGTAGAAGCATTTTGAGTACAACACTCAACAGCAATATTATAAAACTACAGCAATATAATAAATTTATATTTAATGTATTTTGTCAAGCAAGTTATAGTGAATGATTGTGTGTTGGGGGAGTGTGGGTGGGAGTTATTGATTAAATAACCAAATGATTTTACAATAAAATACTTTTATTGCTATAAGGATTGTGGTTAGTTACAAAGCAAATCTATGGAGCATACGTTCTTACTGTACTAATACTAATATAATGTAATAGGTAGATATAGATATAGATATAGGTATAGATAGATAGATAGATAGATAGATAGATAGATAGATAGATAGATAGATAGATAGATAGATAGATAGATAGATAGATAGATAGATAGGCAGGCAGGCAGGCAGGCAGGCAGGCAGGCAGGCAGGCAGGCAGGCAGGCAGGCAGACAGACAGACAGACAGACAGACAGACAGACAGACAGACAGACAGACAGACAGACAGACAGACAGACAGACAGACAGATAGATAGATAGATAGATAGATAGATAGATAGATAGATATTGTATGTAGGTAGATAGGTAGGTGGGTGGATAGATAGATAGACAGACAGACAGACAGACAGACAGACAGACAGACAGACAGACAGACAGACAGACAGACAGACAGACAGACAGACAGACAGACAGACAGACAGACAGACAGACAGACAGACAGACAGACAGATAGATAGATAGATAGATAGATAGATAGATAGATAGATAGATAGATAGATAGATAGATAGATAGATAGATTCATTAAAATTGAATTTTTGTGGGTTTCCCTTAGCAAATAAACAGGTCCACCAAATATATGGTGCTTTAATATCTTACTTTACATGTGTCATACATGTTTTCTCTTATGTTGCTGGCTCCACAGATGCAGTTTGCTTTGATCAGCAGATGTTCGCAGTCTTCAGCTTTTTGTTCTCGCTTCACGTATGTCTTCTCCATCTAGTCATGATGGATGAAAGGCTCTCTGAGCTGGGCGTCCGCCAGCTGACTGTGGGGAATGGATTCACCCGGTGTCACCATGATTAGCTGTAGTGCTGCAAGCATGTTTGAACGTCAGGCGCAGACACAAGCACATGACTCCCTGTCACTCTGCATCCATGAATCGAGGTTTATGCGATAAGAAGGTGTGGATGTGGGAATGACACTTATATGTATTGAATGAGAGAAAACGTTAACGAGAGAGAACTAGATAGTCTAGTTGAAACTGTGGTTTAATTAGTTTAATTCATATGAGACAGCCTGACTGACGTGTAAAGTAACTTGAATTATGGCACAGTATATATGTAGAATGACATTTTGATACTTACTGGATAGCATTTTGGTAATTATATGCATATATACAACAAAATCCACCTGGCACACTTTATAAATATGGGACAAAAATGTTTTTTTTTATTGGCACAATAAAATATTAAAATATTATTGGCACCTTGATATTATATATTACATTTTGATCTTTTGCTCAATAAAATAAAATAAAATAAAATAAAATTAAATAAAATTAAATAAAATTAAATAAAATTAAATTTAATTATTTAAAATATTTAGTTCTTAATTTATTATATATTATAGTTATTAAAGTTACTAAATTAGATTAATTTATTAAAGTTACTAAATTAAACTATTATTTATTTGGAAATTATTATTAAGGATGTTAAATTTATTGTGCCGCAATAATTAGCAGCCTGAATTTATATTTATATAGATATATATTTATATCTATCTATCTATATATATATATATATATATATATATATATATATATATATATATATATATATATATATATATATATATTTATTTATTTTTTTTTTTTTGTACCTTGGTGAGCATTGGAAATTGTTCAACAATATTCTTCTGTTTCACAGGGGTATACATATGAGGAAACACCATGGACAGACTCACTCATTCATCACAAAACTGAAAAAACAGCTGCTGTTGAGCTTTGCAAAGTGGCAAAAACACTGAAAATGCTCATTTCTGCCATCAGGAAAATAAGAAATTCCATTCAGCTGTCAATCAAACATCGTGTGTGAAGTAATTACATGAAATTACATTACATTTACCTCAGGAAAGCCACTTATATTAGCACATATTACTTTACTTAATTATTATACGAGGGCTGCTGAATGCTTGATTCTGATTGGCTCATGAACATGTTAAGGTGTGTAATTATTTTTTCAATTATTTTCACCACACAGATAAAGCAGTTCCAGGCAAATTCACATTGCAGTTCTATATCATTAGGCTGGAGGATTTCAGATATTATAACAGTTACAGCTTTGAAAATACAAAGCAAGTCATACAAGGCTTTGAATGAGATGCTCAAGAAAGACAAAAGTGCAGTTAGAGGACAAAAACCTGACAAATGTCTTCAAATACAACATCAGAACAGTGTTTTCAGTTGCAGTAACCATAATATAAGCAAAGTTATTGACTCTGGCCCATTGAATTTTTGCTAAATTATGCACATCTGATGTGTAACGGCCACTTTGCTTCACGTTTTAGTCACTTCACCACCTCGGGTGTTTTTATTTTTCAATTATTACTAATTATTCTTGGAAAAACACACTCTCTATATATTTTTTTTCCTGCTAACTAATGCGTTTTGGATACTGAGTGGCATGTGACACGGTAAATGTACCGTGTTACATGGCATACAGTTTGCAAGATGATTGATTGACGTTATTGTGTAGTTGAAATGATTAATTGGCTGCATCCAAAAACTTTTGGATACTACCTTCGGATGCAGAATTCCAAGACGGGAGAACATCAAGACACGTCCAAATGGAAATTCTGCTTCACTTCCTTTGTCTATGGAAGTTTTTTCCTAACAAAATTAAAATGAAAATTCAAATGCTTAAAAGATCAAATGATAAATCAAATGCTCAAACTATAAATCAAATGCTCCAACCGACATTGCAAATGATAAATCAAATCCTCAAACTGACTCTGCAAATGATAAATCAAATGCTCAAACGGACTTTGCAAATGGTGAATCAAATCCTCAAACCGACTCCTCAAACGATAAATCAAATCCTCAAACTGACATCGCAAATGATAAATCAAATCCTCAAACTGACATCGCAAATGATAAATCAAATGCTCAAACTATAAATCAAATCCTTAAATCAACATTGCAAATGGTGAATCAAATGCTCAAACAACTCTGCAAATGGTGAATCAAATGCTCAAACGACTCCGCAAATGGTGAATCAAATGCTCAAACAGACATCGCAAATGGTGAATCAAATGCTCAAACAGACATCGCAAATGATAAATCAAATGCAAATGAGGTGTCAATCAACCAGCATAGGCGGAGCTTTAAGGCGGAAGAGTTTGTTGTTGACAACAACCGGTAGCGCTACGACTTTTTCAAGGCGTTCAGATTTGCATGCACTATTCCACATCGTATCCATATAAACTCGTGAAAGAGAAAGCGAGAAATCTCCTAATGCTTCTGTCCACATTCTGAAGTGTTCATCAGATGGGTACATCTATCACAGGAGGCCACGAAAAACCATACGATAACCAAGATGATAAAAAAAGTTACATAACTGACGTTACAAGCGCAACTTTAAATAAATGGTAGGTTTATTAAATCTTAATTTAAAATAATATTTTATTACATAAGATATCCTTGTCAAATGTAACCTAATTTGTTGTTACCATTATTGTGTAACTTTTTTATTCACATGTAGAACATGCTTAAAGGGGTGGTCCACTACGATATTATATTTTAAACTTCAGTTGATGTGTAATGTAGCTGTGTGAACATAAACAGCATCTCTGAATGTAAAATATTCAAAGTTTAATGCAAAGGGAGACCTTGATTTGTACAGAGTTAGCTTAGCAACGCCTACAATTAACGAATTTTGGGGACTACAAAAAATACTTCCGCCCCCTGTGAGATCACAAAAGTTCGTTATTGCGCATCCCACACTGCGCAGGTAAAGGCCGTGGCCAGAGGCGCTGTAACGTTACTGCAGAGAGAGAAATGCCATCCTGCTGTTTCCACAGAGCTGTTCTGTTTCTGTTGTTGGGCTTCCAAATGACACGACCCAAACACAGAAGTGCTTACAGTTCAATATTAATTATGTTCCAGAGAACTATAAAATACATAGCAAGCAGGATTTGACAAAACACAGCTTCCAGAATCTCTCCCAGTTCAGTGCTGGATTCAGTTAAAATCTCCTCAAAGATGGAGCAAGGAGACGCTGTGAACTCTGAGTCATGACCTGTAAGTGTTTTTATTTGTTAAAATTGATCATGACATGTACAGTGTCTAACTTTAACGGTGTGTTGTAGCAAAGATGTAAACAACGGGAAATTATGGTAACCGCTAACGACTTAGCTAACGTTACAAATCCATATTTATCAAACGGCTGTAAACGCACACACACACATACACATACACGCACTCTTGGCCAGCACCTGCGTCTCTCTGTGTGAGACGGCAGAATTTCTCTCTATAGGCAGCTATGCTATGCGTTTTACAACTCGGACAATAAAGTCGCAAAAGATATGTGAACGATTCATGTTACTTACACAGGCATATTCCGCATATGCATGAAAGACGTCCTGTAACGCATTGATTTAAAAAAAATACAGCAATGATTTCCCAACTGGAGTGTAACATCAAAAACAAATCAATCCAGGCTCACAAAGGTCTCATCTCACATCTTGTGCTTTATTCTGTCACCACAGAAAATAACTTAATCCGAGCATGAGAGAAAAAGAACAATAAAAATCTCTCCCGCGCACATGCGCTTCTCGTGTTACAAATACTTCATCGTATACACGCATAAACACACTAAAAGGCACAGAAACAGTTAAAGGAGCCGCATCCCATTTTCACTCGTTACAGACACGTGTTGACTGACTGACTGACTGACTGACTGTTTACACAAAACGCGCGTGCTTGTCAGGGCGTGACGTGAAGCCGATCGGCGTATCACAGCATATTATGATGATGACCAATCAGAGTCACTTGAGGGTGGGCCTTTTAGAGGAACTAGGAAATATGACAGTCGTTTTCATGTTAGCTGAGTAGCTGTGTATAATCAAAGTGAGATTTATGAAAAAATAACACGATTTCCTTCAAGTTAAACATGAGCACACATTGCTTTGCATCTTATTAACACAACCAAGCCTTAAAAATAACATTCTGGACCACCCCTTTAAAGTTAGTTTTCCAGTCTTGTTTGATTATATAATCATATATTCTTATATCAAAAGAAAATCTATTACATTTGTTCTCTTTTTGCTGTTTATGTTAATTGTTAAGATACAGCAATGTTTCCCCAAGCCTGTATGAAATTTTTATTTCTGCATAATAATGATTAATAATAATTGTTATTGATAACAATCCCATAATAATACAAATAAAATAGCAGGGACAGAAGCAATAACACCTAATAGCATCAGTAACTTGATAACCCTACCTGATAGCCTTTCTAATGTTGGCACATTGGTACATCTGCACAAAGATGTCGGACAGCTGCTTGAAGATCTTCCTTTGGAGAAATTTTACACTCGAAAAATGTGAGTATTTACTCTAGACTGCAAAGCCCACCCCAACACTTACAAAAATAATAAATGCTGCTCACAAACACACACACACACACACACACACACACACACACACACACACCACAGCTATGCATGAATAGTCACTAGACAAATGTAGCCAAGGTGAGTACATCTTAATTTCCAGTCAAAAAATGAAATAATATAGTTATACATTATTGAAATTATTAATGTATTCATCAACAATTAAAGAAAATATGGATGTATGATTAAAAGAATTAATAATAGTAACCATGATAAATAAATACAAGTCAACAAGATACGAAACTAAGCTTTATTCAAACTTATTCAAACAATCATGTATTTCAGACAAAACCCCATGTTCTGCTGCATGCTGGACTTCTGGACTTCACTTGTTTTTGCCATCACATCCCTCAGTGCTGCAGTCAGACTGGAACAGAGTTGTGAGGTGAGGCTGTCCATGCCTGAGAAACCGATTCATATGAAGATGAAGAGACCACACCAGCATCTGGCTCAGATGAGGACACGCAGGCAGGTGGAGGGATGCAGGGTCTTGTCCATGGCACTACAGCATCTTCAACATTTACTTCATCAGCACACTGCTGTTCTTCATTATCATCACTGCACACACCAGTCTGAGGACATTTCAGATTTTGCAAAGCTCTTAATAAAGAAGTCATTTAACAGCACACTTTTTGAGTTTCATTTGAGTTCTGAATTGGAAGTAATAACATGATCTTACTTCATGTTTTGAATTCAGGTTTTCTCTGTTTTCTTGCCTTGCAAGTCCTGCTCCAGCCCAGAAATGGCATATAAATCAACATTAAATAAATTGTTGTAATAGCAGTTTGAAACAACAATATTAAACAAATATGATGGTAGCATTTGTTCAGTCACTCTGCATCAGCTAACACACAAACATGTGTGCTTCCTTCTCTATAACAACCAGACAAGTCATGTTACCTCTGTGATTTGTGTGCTCAAAATTATACTTTCATAAATGTATCACCAACTGAACAGAAGAAAACATTACTGTATTAATATTACATGTATCTAACCTAAGCTGTATTGACAAAAGTGCATTCTACATCAACACAAACAAATCACTCAGACGTCTGTTTAATGTTATAATTTGCTAATCTGCAATACCTCCTATATTTTTCTGTCAGACATTGAATAATCGTCTTTATGTAAATTAACGTTTGAAACGTAACGTCATGTGCTTACAGAAGTTCCTACATTATCATTTACAGCAAGATAAAATAAATATACTGTAAAGCATCTTTACACTTTCAGTAATTCTACTACTATCTACTATATCTAGCTATTTTACTGTAACTTAACTCAAGGAACCGTCTTTCTGGATTTAATTACTTGCATGTAAGAAGTCTAAATCCATCCAGTTTTCCACAATGTGACGTAGCATCATCATCTTTCCGTATGGTTTTTCGTGGCCTCCTGTGATAGATGTACCCATCTGATGAACACTTCAGAATGTGGACAGAAGCATTAGGAGATTTCTCGCTTTCTCTTTCACGAGTTTATATGGATACGATGTGGAATAGTGCACGCAAATCTGAACGCCTTGAAAAAGTCGTAGCGCTACCGGTTGTTGTCAACAACAAACTCTTCCGCCTTAAAGCTCCGCCTATGCTGGTTGATTGACACCTCATTTGCATTTGATTTATCATTTGCGATGTCTGTTTGAGCATTTGATTCACCATTTGCGATGTCTGTTTGAGCATTTGATTCACCATTTGCGATGTCTGTTTGAGCATTTGATTCACCATTTGCGATGTCTGTTTGAGCATTTGATTCACCATTTGCGATGTCTGTTTGAGCATTTGATTCACCATTTGCGGGGTCGTTTGAGCATTTGATTCACCATTTGCAATGTCGATTTAAGGATTTGATTTATAGTTTGAGCATTTGATTCACCATTTGCGATGTCAGTTTGAGGATTTGATTTATCATTTGCGATGTCAGTTTGAGGATTTGATTTATCATTTGAGGAGTCGGTTTGAGGATTTGATTCACCATTTGCAAAGTCCGTTTGAGCATTTGATTTATCATTTGCAGAGTCAGTTTGAGGATTTGATTTATCATTTGCAATGTCGGTTGGAGCATTTGATTTATAGTTTGAGCATTTGATTTATCATTTGATCTTTTAAGCATTTGAATTTTCATTTTAATTTTGATAGGAAAAAACTTCCATATTTGTCTGTATACCTTCTTCCATAATTATATCCCATAATTCTGTGCTTTCCATTTCTGACAGTTGAGCTAAAAAATAAACATGCTGTCGTAGTGTGTGTAAATATTTTTGACCAATGTGTTTCATTTTTGATGGCATTTACAGCAGGAAATTAGTATTGTACTAAGCAAATATATATTTGTTATCAACAGAGCTCTTGCTGGGTTCACATGAAAAGCAGAATTAAGTATTTTCAATCAAATAATATTTTTTTCAGTTCATCTTTATCTCTATAGAGCTTTTCACCATGTAAGTTATGTCAAATAGCTGAAGAAAAAGTCAAAAAGACAAACGTGAGGCAAATTACGGTAGATGGTCTAGAAGGGATACAGCTTTGGCCAGAAGTTGACGAGAATTATTTATATTATTATGTAAATATAATTACTGTACAACAATATTATTGTTTTTACGATACAGTGAGGGGTAGTTTTAGGGTTGGAGTGGTGGTACACAATAATAGATTACAATTAATGGGTAATTTAATAAATAATAGAAGTACTTCTAGTCATAATTACCTTTTTACATTACTGTGAGGGGTACTGTAGGTTTAGGGTAGGGGTAGACATTAATAAAATGCTATTAATACAATTAAGGTGAAGGTTGTTTAGAATTTTGAAATGCTGTTGACATGATCATCAATGATTTGGCTATTTTGTTAGAAGACAGAGGACAGCTATTCATGATAAGTAATGAAGGTCGGGCCACAAACAAACAGAGTTAGAATGCCCAGGGGACATCTAGTGACCCTATACAAATGAAAATACAGGAAAAGAGCTTTTATGTGTGTGTGGGTAATATGCAAGTGGACTGTGGGTGGTCTGTGGGTGTGCCGCCTCAGGCTCAGACTAGCACTATATCTCTAGCGCTATAGCCTGATACTGTCTCTCATTTACATATTGCAGCAGCTCATCAGATGAGGTTCGGCTGACCAGCAGAACTCACACATAATGCGCTCACCACACACTGACCCTGCTGCTTTCATCATTAGTCACTGGCACCAGAAACCTGCTCTTCAACTATATTAAACAGCCGCCGTGACCCCTCCATTCACACCATTATTAACCCTGTAAAACCTAACATATGACTGTTTTAACCCTGTAGACTATATGATTAACACACAGTCTGATTATATGTGTAGTAGCCAGAGAGATATGCAATGTAATTTGCTGCATGGCTACATGAACTGTGAGTGAGTCGTGGATGGAATTTAATGTGAATAATAAAAAAAAAAAAAAAAAAAAGTCTGGAGTTAGAATTTTAGAGAGATGAGAAAAAGGATAAAATGTGTTAACTTGCTGTCAACAAAAGAGATGCAGCATTTAGCTAAAAACTACACCCTTTTGTGTTGATATTGATAATACTATATAACACGTTAAGCTTTTATGAGCTTGTATACTGTAGCATGAAGTGTTGTGAAGATACTATCATACTTTTACTCTCAGAAAAAACAAACAAGTTATACAAGTTGTCACTAACACTACTATCCAACCCAAGTTTATTACTCGTACCCAGGGCTACATTTCTGGGGATGGTGAAATACATAACCAGGGGTACGACTGCTCGTAGTTTTTGTTTTTGCAAATCCACTAGAGGCCACTGTGTATGGTTTTTGATGATCGCAAATTCCTCTTGTGCGTCCTCTTCTAGCATAAATCCACTAGAGGGCGCAATATACACTTCAGCTGACCAGTTTAGTCGACTGACTGAAGGCTGATTTATACGTACATTGCGTCAACGTGCAGGTGTTGACACTGACGTGCACATCTCAAAAAATGTAGCTATAAAACGCAACAACAAGCTCTGTAATTGGTCGGTTTAATATCGATGACAAGCGTGGTGAGAGCTGCATGCAAGCCCAATGAATCAATTGTTTACAAGTGTCGAGTCCTGTGAAGGAGCTCCAGATGGAAACTCATATCCGCCAGTTCCTGTCTCTGAATGAGTGAATTTTAGCTACTTGTACTGTTCAGAAAAAAAAGTTTGTGAAGAAACTTGACACAGAGGAACATAGAAACCTACTGCCAGCTAACAGTTCCAAAGTGTTATTGCAGAGCAACAAAAACAGCACACAGAAGTATAAATGCACAACTATGCACAAGGCAGTCGTCGTAGGTCACACCGATTACTCGATGCAGAAGTATTAATCAGCATTGACTGACAACTTTTCAACAGCAATCTAGAAAAAGAAAAGCAATCACGACCATGTAATTTCATCACATTTTCAGCCTGTTCTTTATTCATTTATTTTTTGCTTTTGTTTTACCTGGAATTGTTCTTCATCAGTCGTCGTGGCCAACTCAGCTCTGTGTCCCAAATACATCTGCATACTTTGAGAATTACTGGGCAACCTGGTAACACCAGAAAAGCTGTCAGTATGAAGGTAAACGGTCAGCTGACAGCGCTATATAATTCATGTTCTCCAGAAATGTAGACAGGGGTATGTATACACAATTTCCCAGGAACATGTCTTAATACAATTATCTTTATATTATTAATGACCAAACATTTGTTATTGTAGATGGCAAAGCATCGACAATAGCGCAAACACATACTTATATATCATTACTTGATATGATCATAGATCATATTCATAGTATTAATTCAAAATGTAAGTTTGATACTCAAGTACACCTATAGCTGCTTCAGTTGCACAATTTCACGTTTTCAGCCTGTTGTTTAATTTTTAGCTTTTGTTTTACCTGATTTCTGGAACTGTTCTTCACCAGACTCAAACTCTGTCATCGTGATCAACTCAGCTCTGAATCCCAAATACATATGCATATGCTGCGAACTACTGGCCAAACTGTTAACACCGGAAAAGCTGTTCGTAAGGAGGTAAGCGGTCAGCTGATATCGCTAAAAGGAACAGAAGTCAAAGGTGGCGTCATACTTGCCCATAGCATCCATTTTAAAGGCGAAATGCAGCCATATGTTCCTCTGGCTACATAATTCACGCTCTCCAGCAATTTAGACAGGGGTATGTATCCACAAAAAAAAGTTTCCTCCAGGTGCTCCGGTTTCCCCCACAGTCAGAAAATATTCACTATAGGTGGATGAACTAAATTGGCTGTGGTGTATGTGAGTGTGTGAATGAGTGTACGGGTGTTTCCTAGTACTGGGTTATGGCTGGAAGGGCATCTGCTGCGTAAAACATATGCTGGGATAGTTGGCGGTTCATTCTGCTGTGGCGACCCCTGATAAATAAAGGACTAAGGTAAAGTAAAATGAATAAACAAATGAAAAATATTGCTACATATTTTGCTTGCTGAAAATCCAAATCATTCAAATGGCGGATGGCTTGTGTGAGACGTTTTGATCATATGCATAATTTAGAGACCTTGGAAAATCATGTATGACATATAATATGGCATACTTGGGGGTTAAACAGGTTTGTTATTACATCCATGTCTCCTGTTTAATTAGACGCCCTAGCCTGGTCTTGCAGCTTTTGACAAACTTCAAAGTTTTCAGGCCTCCAAGGTCTGTGATTGCTTAAAGCATGACATGTGTGGCGGAGGGGATGATTAAGAAAAATTAGCTCCTCTCACAGCGCTGTCGGAGAGCTCAAGCACGAATTACTGCCTTTGAATCTACATTTAGGCCAAAGACGGTCTCCAGATAGTTGTTTTCTGAAGTAATAGTTGAAGATTATACAGAAGGAAGTGGACAGCATGTTTGCCAAGGAAACCAAGCATGAGGATATTATTCAGGAGGTTTAGAGGTTGCGTTATTGCGACAGGCGCTGAGGGTTCGTCTAGCTAAAATATTTAAGCAAGATGCCACAAGAGACCATAGTATAATCACTTTAATGCACTGCCTTGGAGGATTGTGGCACTTATAGAAATGATGGCTTACAATATAAAGCAGCAATATTATTGTAGAAAGTACCAGTCTTTAAAAATAACGGTAACACTTTAGTTTAAATAACAATTTACAGCATTTACTACTGGATTATAACCTGCCTATTATTAAGATATGAACAGTTTATTACAACCCAGGCTCATTCTGAAAACGTACCGCTATATACATTTCTGTAGAGCGCCAAATATGTCCCAGGAGCTATGTTTTTTTGCAGTTTTGATTTCGCAAATCCACCAGAAGCAGCTGTGTACACTTTTTGAGATCTCAAATTTGTCTCGCGAGTGCCATTCGCACCTGCTGTTCTCATGTAAATTCACCAGAGGCCGCTGTCAACTGACTGACTGAATGACTGACTGATTGACTGACCCACCCTCCTCCTTACATAAACCAAACCAATAGTGTTTTCAAAAACATTGATTGACCAGCACCTACCCACTTCCCTAAACCCAACCAACACTGTTTTGAAAATCAGTCCAGAAATAGAAAAGCCCTTGTCTGATTGTTACCACATTTTACCACAGTTGTTACTTTGGGATATTTTGGTTTTCACTCCCCTACACTGTAAATAAACCATCACTTTGAATGTTATATCAGCAAGTTGTGCTGTCATTTTTTCTCTCTCATTTTACCATACTTTGAGAACCCACTACTAGCCTTCCTCTTTTATCAACCTCACACTCACCCTGTTATTTACTTGTTTCTTTTATTTTTTTGTCTTCTGTTTTTGTCTTATTCGCTATCTAAAAATGTTTATTTGCCGGAACTAAAATGTTTATTTGTCGTGGTCAACTCCTTGTTGCTTGTCAAGTCCACCGACATGCATGGCAAGGTACTGGACGAACTGGTAACAGCGGTCAGCTTGTAAAGACGACATGCAGCCAAATGTACTTCTATAATTTGCAATCTCCAGAAATGTATATAGGGCTACGTTTTCAGATTGAGCCTATGTTGATTTATTAGCATTTATAAAGTATGAATTTATTTTACTCCACTCATTCTAGCCATTACCTACAGTAAACCCAACTACTAGCTTACTAATTAATAAGCAGCTAGTTAGGCATTCATTGAGCTAAAAGTCTTAGTTAATGGTTTGTTTACATAAAATTTAAATAATGTGTGACCAAAATAACTATGGAGAATTCTTCTGTCAAGAAATAAAATCCATTAGCATTTAGCATTAGCACTGTATATTCGTGCTTTATCTTGGGACATACATTTAGAACTGAATATGTGTATATTTTAAACTAATTAGAAATTAGAGATGTAAATATACACTTTAATAATGAATGTAAACTCTTTTTGGCTTCTTAGTAGCCCTGCCTTTTTGTAGCAATGTATCTTTCGTAGGTAAACATTTCCACACAGCACATGGCTTTAGTAAACAAAGTTTTATTTGGGGGGGAAAGGTTAGCAGAGGAAAGCCAAATCCAAACTTTTTACATTAATAATGCAGAAGTGGATGGACAATGAACAGTGTTGACTGTTTGTTTCCAGAGAATCGCTAATCAAAATGCCAATCCTTCAATTAAATTAGAGATTTTATTTTTTTGTATCCTGCACTGCAAGCAACTTCACATTCCACATGAAAGCCGATAATATATTCTATAGAAGTATTGTGCGAGTTCAACTGTACACCTGGTGCAAATAGAACCAAGGACGTGCCCTTGTGTTTGAAACTGTTCGTTGGATGATTTAGTGTTTTGCGGTGCGCTCAGATTTTTCCCAAGCCCAGACAGAATCTGCACCCATGGAACTCAGCAGAAATCTCCCCAGGTTTCTATTGAAATCCCTAGTGTTTTCATTTATTTTTAGCACACTTGAGCACAATCAAACACATGCTTTTTTAAACATTTAATCAGTTGCATGGAAATTGACAGACAATTTTGGAAAATAAATTAGATTTTTTAAATATTGTCGTTATATTTTGCCCGTAGGTCATTCTTTATAATATTATTTTATTTGCTTTTAGATCCAAACCAATTAGGAGATGCAGGGAGTGAAAATAAAAACAAACAAACCAGAAAACTGAAGAAAATGGTTTTGCATGCATACTGTACAGCAGGTCTAACAATAAGCTAGAGACAACAAAACAAATAGTATTCATTCATTCAATTTCTCTTCGGCTTATTCCCTTTATTAATCAGGGGTCGTCACATCGGAATGAACCGTCAAATTATCCAGCATATGTTTTACGCAGCGGATGCTCTTCCAGCTGCAACCTATGGGAAACAGAACAAATAGTATGATTAAATGTAAATGTAAATTGAATTGTGTGTGTTGGTGTGTGATTGTTATGGGCATGAAATGTACATCTCTAAATTGCTTGTATGTTTTGAGTTGGAAATAGTCACCTGCTTCGAATGTTATCACTTTATTGAATGAGCGTTTATCAGCATTATCAGCTGGTAAATATGGGCCAGCAGGGGTCCAGATCCAGATCTGTTTAAACATTACTGTGATGGTTGGGTTTAGGGTTGGGGTAGGGGTAGAAGTTAACAAAATACAAATAATGGGAAATTTCATAAACAATATAAACAATTCTCCTTAACTTCCAGCCGCAGCCGTATGTGATCCATAGCTGACTAACCATGTGGATGGATGATAACAGCCTTCTGGGCATACCAGCTGGTGCAGAAGGCTCCTACTGGCGCATATTTATCAGCTGACAACCACTGATAACACCAATTCAATTGAGTGATAACACTGAAATCAGCTGAAATAATAGATCAAGGACAAAAACGAAACAAAATTATGTAAGAAATAAAATCATTATATGGGTAAATGGTAGTGGAAGTGAAGATATATTGACATTATTTTTGTATATAAAGTGTTTGCTCTTATCGTCATACTTTAATGTTTCAGATTATCAAACTAATTTAAATAGTATTCAAAGATAGCACAAGTAAACAGATCGTGCAAAACATTAATCTGGTTTATGACACCTGAGCCATACCCAGGGCTGATTACATCCACACCTGTTTGCAATCAAGAAATCACTTAAATAGGACCTGGCTGACAAAGTGAAGTAGACCAAAACATCCTCAAAAGCCAGACAACATGCCGATATAAAATAAGAAAGAAAACATTTGAGATCCACCAGACTGCAAAATAAAGGCATTTCTAAAGCTTTGGGACACACTAAAGTATGAATTGTATTTGTTTGTATCCTTCTGTGAACTGTCTCTCAACAAACGCAATCTCATGGCAATTCGTAACTTTTTGATTTAGTGGCTAACTCGTATGAATCTGTACAATCTTATTCGTACAATTTAGTTAGATCACCGAATGACTGTTGAGGATAAGGGTGGGGTTAGGTGCCACACCTCCTTTTTAAAATCGTACATTTTCGTACGACTTTAGCCACTTTAGCCATTCCATACGAATTAGCCACTAAACTGACAAAACATAAAAAACGAACGTTTCCTCTTGAGATCAGGCTTCCCTCAACTGTCCCCCTTGCCATTCTTGCTGTAAAAACTTCATTTTGGTCTTTGGATTTAATTTGGTTTAATTTGGATTATTTAAGTATATATATATATATATATATATATATATATATATATATATATATATATATATATATATATATATATATATATATATATATACAACAGTTTTGTCTACTTTGCAAATCCCATTGGCTGATAGCTGTGCAATATTCCCGTAATAACACTACTAGCCTCTTCACCTTTGTGTATTACTCCACCCACATGGAGTGACAGCAGATGAATAAACTCACTCCAGTTTGACAAATATTGCAGCTTTTGGACAACTTAATGTACTTTTGAGGTTTTTTAGGCAACTATTGCAACTATGCAGTTTATTTATAAGGATAGTGCCTAAATTTAATATGTATATGCATCTGCATCCATCAGCCTGTCATACTGAGCAGAGCAAAGATGTTTGAAGTTGCCCATCCACAAGATGACAGACACCACATAATAAGCCCTTAGAGAAGATTAAAAACTCATCAATAATGATCAAATCATTATTAAAATTGTAAGCGACCTTTTAAATCGTTCTCTCTCTTTTGCATGCTGTGTTCATACCATAGTAATTGTAGTGTATTGAGTGTGAAATGAGACTCAAATATCAGGAATGTATGTATTTTGTGTTGGCCACTCTTTGTATAACCCTGAGTTACTTTTTGGTTGGCCATCTTTGTTTCTAATGAGTCTCCTGTTTCTGTTACTGCAGACTAGTTCAGTAAAGAGAAGAATGCCTGCATGTGTTTAGCACTTTTCCTTATTGCAAGTGCAACAGTAATCTGCTAGTGTTTGTGTTGCTTTACTGGGAAATACTGGGAAAATCTCTGTAGACTGCTGGCATTGCATGCCGTTCAGCCTTAAACGACTTTGATTAATCTTAAAAGGAGAGCACAATCACCTGTTCTGTCCTTACTTTAGACATTACGCTAGAGAATCATTCAAATACTAGCTTTAAAGTGACCCTGATAGATTAGCAACATTTTCTGCTGTTCTGACGTCAGCTGCAGATGCAGGAATGGCGGAAGAAAGTAGTTCCTTTGATTTTCTTTTTTATATTATGCCGTCAAACTGTAGTAAAAATGCAACATCACACTCGTAGCAGTGCAATATAGCTGTATATGAGGAACGCCTCCCACCAGTGCCGATATACAGCCATATCACTGCTATGCTACGAGTGTGATATTGCGTTTATACAACAGTTCAGGCTTAATTGTGTATATAAAAATATATTTTTACATGGGGAACTACTTTCTATATATACTCCAGTATTTTTGTATTTGTATATTCTGTATTTGTGTTTTAAATTTTAAAATGAAGCGGCCACAAACAAAACAAAGAATTATCAATACTCGTTAACATTTTCATATCAGTGATTTTCTAATTCTGCTGATTTCCTAACAAAACAATGAAGAAAATGTTTTTAAAAAGTGACAGAATACCTTCAATGGACTACAAAAGTCTTATCAAAATATTCTAACCATATTCAGCTTGACAACATTCACATTTAGACAAACATTATTCATTGATTGACAATGGCAGGAAAATTGTCTGTTTGAAGATAAAATGTCCTCTCTGTGTGATTGTGTGGCACATGACAACTAACGCACTCCAGCAGTTAATTGTGTCTTTTGTAATTGTCTCCTGAGACCTCAATATATTAGCTAAGCTGAAAAGCTCTGCGTAGACCGTAAGAAAAGACTTAATCACACCGCAGGAGGGGACCGCGGACTGTTTCTGTGCCCGAAAAAACTTTGTGCAGTCTTTTCGACAGCCACCAGTGAGGTTGTTATATTAATGAAAGCCTCCTCCGCACCAGGTATTTATCTTCCTGACAGCTGCATCCCAGTTGAGCACTTATCAAAGGTTTCCGCATCGTTTTTTAGAGTTTTATTTGGGTTACCTCTGAGCCCAAGTGCATTTCTCCAGCCTGGACATCAAATGGTGGTCAGACAATTGGTGATCATTGTGCTTTTGTTTCTATTTGTGACAGGCATAGTGCTGATTCTGCCCCAGTTTTAGACACATTTCCTTTAAGAGAATTCACTGGATATGTTGATTATGTAACCTGAGGGTTGAAGGTAAGTTAATATGAATTACAATCATCTCTGAAACCTCATACTATTTTTAAGTTAATGTTGATGTTTGTTTTAACAAAACGTTATGGGAGAAAATATAACAACGGAGTCAAAACAGTTAAATTTACAGCTTCCAAACAACCACCCACATGTAAAGGATATGTGGAGGTGTACACTGAATAAAAACAAATAAATGAATAAATAAATAAATAAATAAATAAATAAATAGCTCTTACTTAGAGTTTTTTTTTTTTTGTCTTTTATTCTAGTCCAAATATTAAAAAACTAAATCTTAAATTAACAAGCATTTTCTTGACATGCAAAAAATATTGTCTTGTTTTTGTTTTTTTTAATAATAAGTTTTATATAATAAAGAGTTTATAATAAAGAGTTTTTCCTTAAAACAAGCAAAATATTCCTAAAAATAATCAAATTGTTTTGACTTACCCCATGGGAAGATTTCTTTGCTTTTAAAACTCACTTCATTTTGTAAAATTATTTTTGAAAACAAGACTATTTTTTGATTGACTAGAAAATAATTCTTGATTTAAGATCCTATATATATATATATATATATATATATATATATATATATATATATATATATATATATATATATATATATATATATATATATTGAATCAAGACAAATACTATTAATCATACCTGCCAACATTTATCTTTGAAAATCCGGGAGGATGGGATGATATGTTGGGGGTGGTTGGGTCCCTGTGGGGTCACTGGTTTGTACTACCAAGGTCGGCGATCCGGGGACTTTACCAAAAAGCTGAGGAATGGTGGCGTGTGTGTGAAATTCTGGGAGTTTTCCGGGAGACAGAACAAAATGGAAGATGGGTCTGAAATACGGGAGACACCCGGGAGTGTTGGCAGGTATCCTAGTAACTGTATTAAATTAGTAATAATAAAAACAAAGTAACCAAAGTAACAAAAAAATTACAGAACAGTAGGGTCATTCAATTAAATTTTAAATCTTAAAGAGTCTGTTAACTTTATTTATTTTTCCTTTGTTTAGATTTTTTTCTTTTTTTAATGGATAATATGTTTGTAACTCAAATAAATAAATAAACAAACACAGACTTAAATAAACACTAAAATAAATAAATAAACACACTCAAATAATAAACGAACACAAATAAATAAACACTAAAATAAATAAACACTCAAATGGAGACTAAAGTTTGACTTAACAAAACTGTATAGTGGATTAGTCTTTGAGTTTGTTTTTCTAAAACTTTTAGTGTTTTCTTTGTTTTCCTGTAAGCAGATTTTCCCAGAGCTAAACATAATTTGACAAGTTAACACAATTGCCTCTGTTTTACAGTTTCACTCTGTCTTCATCAATCTCTCAGACATGCTTATTATGAGAGGTCAGAAACCGCAAGGTAAACAATATGATTCGATACACTGCAAAACTAAACAAACAATCAAGAATATAAGAAAAGCAATTAGCATGCAATTACATTTAAAATTTGTTGTGAGGCTTTTTCTATAAAGTCGGCTCATTAGATTAGCTTTGGTCTCTATGGCAAATAGAGTAAAATGTAGATTCTGACATAGAGCTAAAAATAATAAATGAGAGCTGTTGCGTTTGGTTGAAAGTGCCTGACTTTGCAATCGTTTGTGAGACATTTTATTAGCCTGCTTGTGTTGCAAACTACTTTCAAGTATTATTAAAGAAACAGATATGAGTGCATTTCTTTCAGCTTTTTCATTTAATCTGCAGATTTTTCCTCCAGAAAAAAAGTGGAACAAGAGGGATTTTTGGTCAGAATTACACAAGACTTTTCTTTAATGGCAGGGTCTCAGTGAATGCTGGACAGAAAGCTGGTTTATATATTGATCCTGTCTAAATACCACAGTCCTGGGTTTGTCCTGTTTGAACTTTGGCAAGCAGAAGAGACTGATGATAGTTTCAGAACTCTAGACACCCAAGATGCGTTTTAAGTGTATAATAACTTTAAACACTTTAATTTAATCTAATTTATCTAATAATAATAATAATAATAAAAAAACAATAATAATATTTAATATTATTACTACTACTATTATTATTATTATTATTTAAATATATTAGATTAAATCAAAGTGTTTAAAGTTATTAATCTAATATTAATAATAGTGAACATAATAATAATAATAATAATAATAATAATTATTATTATTATTATTATTATTATTATTATTATTATTATTTTTAAATTTATGCTTTTATTATAATATTTTATTATTGTTGTTGTTGTTGTTGTTTTTCATAATTGGCTAAACTTCCTGTCCATCATTTATGTATTTTTTCCAAAACATTCTTTTGTAAACTTCTCCTACACACCTTTTGGCCAAAATATCACCAAGTTTTGTTAGATCAATTTTCAGACAAACATGTTGAACAAATGATGTAAAATTCATGTCAGTAGGTGAAATTATTTTTGTTTATGGCACTGACAAATGCCAAACTGCATCTGAGGCTGTCTCTCTGCAATGCTTAAATATTTTAACAACAAACTTTAGGTTCTTCATTAGCCCCTTTCACACACACTGTCCTTTCCGGGATATTACGAGCAATTTTCCAGAAAGGTCTGTGTGTGTGAACAGGCCCTTTTTGAAAATACCAGTAAATTCATTCCAGCAGTTTTCCGGAGAGAGTAGTTGTAACATTATAGGTAATTTTTCGGAATGCTTGTCTGTGTGAATGCAGAAGGAAAATTAATGGAAATAGGGCGCTCATGTTGAGAATGTCTATTCCAGCCAATCAGAACATTCAGACGCATTCATATTTGTTTATTAAAATACAAGCCATTGAATATTTTTCTATACACATTTAGCTGCTAGTTGTAACTCAGATAACGTTTCTATGTTCCTTCTCAATGCTAACTTTGTAGAAAATTTAGAATTTAGTGCTTATGATAAACCGCTGTTTGTTTACCATCAAGCTTTGTTCAGTTGATTGAGTGTAGCCGTTTAGAGCTCATTTCTGGTTAATGATGAATTTACCAGTATTTTGGAATGGATGTGTGAATGGTCTTTTCCGAAAAAAAATTCCAGAATGTCATTGCCTGTGTGAACAGAGCTTTTTTTAATTTACAGGTAAGGTCTTTTCGTAAATATTCCGGATATTTAAAAGTGTCACTGTGTGAAAGGGGTAACTGTCATTTAACACTCACCATAACACATCAATTTGTAACTCTGCCACCTATTGGTCAAAATATATAAACCAATGCATCATTCATATGCTAATTGTCCTTATGATCTTTTAAAATTTTCAGTAGAAAAATAATTTAAATGTATTTAAAAACTCATTGTGTCATTGGTCTGATGCTACTCACTAACCTTATTGCTTTTGGCCTCTGGACTGCTTTGCTCATTCTGGCTCTGGACTGCTTGGCCCCTTAATTGCTGCTTGCAGCTATATTTACAGTTTTTCTCAGTCGCTTTGGTGCATTTCTCACAACACTATTTACATTTGCACAACAGTTTATGCATTTCTCAAAACAATTAGTCATTTGTGCACATCCTAGTAGCAGTTTCTCATTCCTTTCAGCAAATTGCAAATGCTTTTGGACATGCATCAATTGCTTTCATACAACTCTCTGCTATTTATAACATAATCATTCGCTTCTTTCATGTCAGTCAAAATTAAACTCAACTTGTAAATGCTGACTAGTCATTCCATATAAAACTAATAGTCTTCATTTCATTACTTGAGCCATTGCATACAAAAAAGTTGAACTAGTTGTCAAAATCTTGCAGGCTAATTTTATATAAAAAAAAATTAAATCTTTATTTTACTGAAAATGTCTTCTGAATTGAACAGTTTCATGAATGATTTACAGACCTGTGTATGTATGTTGGTTCAGTTCCAATATGTTCTGCAATATTATTTACAGTTGTGCACAGTTCAACCCAAAGAAAGTTTATGTTTGTTGTAAAGAAGGGTGTATTTATTCTTCTGCACAATCCTGTGAATAAATTCAAATTGTAAAGAGCAAATGCAGAAAAAATATGAAACATACATATTCAGTGTCTTGTACTAGATACTCACTAAATGCAGTGATGTCTAACTTTACTGTAGTTTTCAATTGGCTTTGCTAATAGTATATAGTACTTTCTTGAGCATTTTCACAAAGTTTTACCAAAGTCTGACTTTTTTGCATTGAAAAAAATGTAGAGAGTAAACTGACAAAATGAAAACATGACAAAGTCATTTGACTATCTTGTTCATAAACAATGGTGTCAGGACTTTTAATTTTGATGATACTGACTCCTTGATTGACATGAATACTTGCTTTTGAGGAATGAACTATCCATTTTGAGCATGTGACACGCTTTTGCAGGTTATCAGCTAGGTTTTGCAGTTTGAATGAATTGTTTTGAGAAATGCATTAACTGTTGTGCAGAAATGCACTGGTGTTGTGAGAAACGCACCAAAGCGACTGAGAAAAACTGTATTTACTTACTTATTCTTGGCCTTTTCTACCTTGCGGTGTAGAGATTGAACAAAGTTTCCACTACCTTTTCCTGTCTGCAGCCACTGTTCTGCTGCAGTTTAGGTCTACTCTTCTCTTTTGGAATGCTGATTTAAGTCAGTCTATTTATTTCATTCGAAGCCTACTTCTTGGACATCTTCCTTGGGTTCTTGTCTCTAGCTTCTGCTTTGGAACCTGGTGGTTTTTCTGTATTTATTATTATTGTTGTTGCTGTTATTGTTGTTGTTGTTGTTGCTGTTGTTGTTGTTGTCGTACTAAAATCAATGCATTGTTTTTTTGTGTCATTCTTTTTAATTTACCTTCAGTTTCAACCGTAATATTATGATGATCATCATCCTCAGCATTGTCCATTTTTGTTGTTCATCTTTTCTGCTATTCTGTTTGATTAACTATTTATACACACAAAATTTAATTTATTACATTAATATATTAACTGCTCTTAGTTAAATATGCACATCCAACAATTCTGAAGACAAGATAGATAGATAGATAGATAGATAGATAGATAGATAGATAGATAGATAGATAGATAGATAGATAGATAGATAGATAGATAGATAGATAGATAGATAGATAGATAGATAGATAGATAGATAGATAGATAGATAGATAGATAGATAGATATGCAGTTTTTTTTTGCCATTGCGTTTGAAAAGTCAATTAATTAAATCCTAAATATAATAAATAATTGTCCTGACGATGTAATACATGTTAATTATTCTTGAATGTAAAAAAATATTTGTTTTTGAATGTTTCAAAACAATTATGTAATTTTCACAGCAATAAAAAAAATGGTCCACAATCTTTTCTTGGGTCTCAAATTCAATGTTCTTTCAAAAGCCTTAATGGCACATAAAGCAATAAATTAAACAAAAAGCGCTAATTGATTTCAAATTGTTCAGAGGGGCAAATATAGAGTAATTTCAATAGCACTTGACATTCGCTTAAAGCATTTATCCTAGACAAAATTAGAAATGAGTGGCCAAATGAAACGGCAGGCCAGTGCTGATTGATGATGTCATGTGTAGTCATAAACGCACCAATGTCAAAGCTCTCTCCTCCAGTCGGTGTAAGCGGGTGAATGCTAGCTTGAAGGATATTCTGCATTTGCCACTGGAGACGTTCACACTGTGGTCTTAAAGATTGAGAGGCCAGGGAAACTACAGTCCCCCTGTGTGCTTCCAATGAGCCTTTGCACAAGTTGCTCCATCTTTCTCTCTCTCTCTCTCTCTCTCTCTCTCTCTCTCTCTCTCTCTGTCCCAATTTGCATACTATCCATACTATAGAGAATGCAACTAAGTCACAGCAAGTTGCATTCGACCATGTTTTTGAACACCCTCTGGAGTGCACAATGTTAACCAATGCAATTCACTACAGAAAAAAAGTGGATTGTTTTATAGTTTGCCGGTTCCTGCCTCTTTCTTCCTTGAATGGGTGTAAAATTGAGCTACTTCTTTGGTAAGTTTGCTATTCACGTATTCCCAGTGTGAACATAAAACACCTGCAAAGAAATTTAACACAGAGGCTCAAAGAAACCAAACACAGACTCATTGTGAAAACGTACATCTTATACATTTCTAGAGAGAACGGATTATGTAGCCAGAGGTAAGAATGGCTGCATTTTGTCTTTAAAATTAATGCTACAGGGTAGTATGACGCCAACGACAGCTTCGGTTTCTTTTCGTGCTACCAGCTGACTACCTCCATGTGGACGGCTTTTCCGCAGTTACAAGTTTGCCCAGTAGCTTGCCATGCATGTTAAAAATCTGGTGAGAGCTTTTCTATAGAAGTGGGTGATCGGGTCAATTGATGAATTTGAAAACACTATCGGTGGGGTTAAGGGAAGGGGTGATAGGGTCAATCGGTGCTTTTGAAAACACTTTTGGTTGGTTTTAGGGAAGGGTGTGGGCGAGTGAGTGAGTGAGTGAGTGAGTGAGTGAGTGAGTAAGTTAGTGAGTGAGTGAGTGAGTGAGTGATTGAGTGAGTGAGTGAGTGAGTGAGTAAGTTAGTGAGTGAGTTAGTGAGTGAGTGAGTGAGTGAGTCAGTCAGTCAGTCAACAGTGCCCTCTGGTGGAACCATGTGAGAACAGCTGTTTTTTTACGATCTTCGATATATATATATATATATATATATATATATATATATATATATATATATATATATATATATATATATATATATATATATATATATATATATATATTTAGGGGTATGTATCAATTATGAGCCTGAGTTGAAGAAACTTCACTGCCTGAAAGCATTTCAGAAGTGTATCATCAGAGCAACACAAACAGAAAAATGCATGGCTATCTGCAAGTCATGCGCCATATACACAGTTATAAATTGCATGTGGTAGAAAGGTTAACCGTTACTTATGCCAGTTTAAAAGTACTTTGTTTAATATAACCTGGCCGGATTGAAGGAAGATTTAATCTAGTGTAGATTTGTACACCCTATTTGTAAAATAATTTACTCTGCTAAGGTCTGTATATTCAACCCTTCTGAAAGTTTAACTTAAACACTAGGCTGGTTGGACTCATATATATACTAGAAAAGAGTGAAATTAAGCATCTGTAGTGTTAAATGTACACTGGATAATGTAATGGAAGGTGTTACATTTTATTAATGCAGTGTACAGTTTTACATTCTAGGTGTTAAATAGTTTAGGTCTTTATATTTAACACTTCTGAAAGTGTAACATACACTAGGCTGGTGGGACTCATATATACACTAGATAGGAGGGAAATTTAACACCAGTGATTTTAAATGCACACCAGCCAATTTGCTGTGCATGGGTTATGGTGATCAATTTATGCAGAAGTGTAATTCAGATTGTGGGAATATTCCCCACAATGCATTTTGTGCTTGATGTGAACTTGATTAAAATTACAAACATGGGTAAAAAATGTCAATAAACTACAAACATGGCGGATGTGCGAGACGGACAATTAAGTGTAGAGACTTCTTAGCAAGCAATTTTTGTTTTTAATAGATGTTCAATAGGCGTTTAAGCATAACCGTCTTGACTAAAACAAGGCTAAACTTGGGCTGCCAGTGAAAATCTAATTGACGTCTAACTAGATTAATCAAATAAAGTTATGAATGACTACACATATAAAGCCTGTCTAATCTGTCTATTTGACGACTAGTCTAGTTTTGGGCTGTTAATAGATGTCTATTGGACTTTTACTGACAGCCCAAGTTTAGCCTTGTTTTAGCCAAGCTGTCTACTGTTAGATGTCTATTAGATGTTTATTAAACAAAATTGTTTGCTGGGTTTGGTATGTTGTTTCAAATTAAAATTGTATCCGTCACATACACATTCAAAAACAACGTGACTTGTAGTAAATTACTTACATTTATAATATTAATACAACCTCTCGTGACTTTAAAACAATGACAAAAATAATAACAGTAATATAAATTATGGAGAAATAGGGCGACACAGTGGTTTGCATTGTCGCCTCACAGCATAAAGGTCCCTGGTTTGAGTCCTGACTGGGTCAGTTGGCATTTCTGTGTGGAGTTTGCATGTTCTACCCATGTTGGTGTGGGTTTCCTCCAGGTGCTCCGGTTTCCCCCACAGACAAAAGACATGCGATACAGGTGAATTTAATAAACTAAATTGGCCGTAGTGTATGAGTGTGAAAATGAGTGTGTATTTATGTTTACCAGTACTGGGTTGCAGCTGGAAGAGCATCCGCTGTGTAATACATTAGCTGGATAAGTTGGCGATGTATTCCGCTGTGGTGACCCCTGATGAATAAAGGGACTAAGCTGAAGGAAACTGAATGAATAAATGAATTATGAAAAATGAGAAGTTATGCAATAGAAAATAAAAGTCACTGTAAAAATATTAAAGAGCATAATTGAATGGTTTTAGAAAGATGATTTTGACTTTAGAAAGAGCATGACTAAATGATGAAAAGTCATGTTTTGTGTTATATTTCATCTGCATCAACAATGTGAACTTTTATAAAGATGTTTTTTCAACCTTATACTTCTGAATGTGTAATTATGCAAACACCTGAGGAGATTTCTCAGCATGAAAGACTTGAGAATGGCAGATTAACCTGCTGCCGCTTCTTCAATATGGTAAGAAAATTAAATATGAAAGAAATGTGGTGAATCTGTCGAGATGATTGACAGGGCACATAACTAAGCATAACTGGTCAGTTTATGAGGAAGTTGTTTGTCCCAAATCTCTCACGGCAAAAATGCTTTTCTTACTTAGATTTTCTGTCTTGTTTCTAGTCCAAATATCTACAAGTTGTTAAATCAAGAAGCATTTTCTAGAAAAGCAAAACATATTGTCTTGTTTTAAGAAATAAAATGCCAAAATGAAGTGAGTTTTCCTTACATCAAGCTAAATAATCTGCCAATGGGGTAAGCAAAATAATCTTATCACAAATCGAAAAACAAGATTATTTTTCTTACCCAATTGGCAGATTATTTGGTCACACTTTACAATAAGGTTCATTAGTTAATGTTAATTAATGCATTTACTTACATGAACAAACAATGAACAATACATTCACTACTATAATTGTTCATGTTAGTTAACGTTAGTTAATGAAAATACAGTCGTTCATTGTTAGTTCATGTTAACTCATGGTGCATTAACTAATGTTAGCGATCATGGACTTGGATGTTAATAAAGCATTAGTAAATGTTCAATTATGATTAATGAATGCTGTACATGTGTTGTTCATGATTAGTTCATGTTAGTAAAAGCATTAACTAATGAACCTTATTGTAAAGTGTTACCGATTATTTTGCTTGATTTGAGAAAAAAAGTAAGAAAAGCATTTTTTGCAGTGTTCATACTGGTCTGTTACACACTCAAAGTCTATATAAAAATACTACATACTTTAAGGACATAGTATAAGTAGGCAAATTGGAAAGTAGTATCCCTCTCTCTCTCTCTCTGCAGTCCTAACAACTATTTTCCGCTGATCTGTGAAGGGAAAAAAAGAAAATGGGCCTCATTTAGAGCGAGAAACGGCCAACCTGTTATTTCTTGTCCATTGTCCCGGCTTTAATTGAGAAAATCAATTTGTCATGACACTTTGCCAATAATGTAATTCCCCCTTTCTCCCAGCTTTCCTCATCTGCTATGTACAGCAGCTGGAGGAGAGCTGAATGGCGAAGAGGATGAATACAGTGGCATCTCTCTCTGGCGTTTTGTTTGTGCGTTTGTCTCTCGTTTGTCGCCCTCCTGTTACTGTCACCATGTATCATCATTGGCAGGACTTCAGCAGTGCAGAGAATCAACATATGGTTACTTTTTCTTTTTAAGTGTGTGACTACCTTCAAAGAGCATTGGGGTGGAAGCTGTGAAGGATCGATATCATTGGTTGGATGTACTGAATAAATGCGTCTGCTTCAGCAAACCAATGAATCTGAGAAAGAACCAAAAGAGCCAATGAATGGGACATTTTAAAGTGCTGGTCTTAGATTTTTGGGGGCGTTAAAGGGACAGTTCACCCACTACTTATGCACCCTGAAGTGGTTAAAAACCTTTATAAGTTTCTTCTGTCAAACACAAAAGAAGATTTTGAAGTAAGCTGAAAACCTGTAACCGCTGACTACCATAGCAGTGAAAACAAATGGATGTCAGGGAGGTTCAGCTTTCTTCAAAATGTCTTCTTTTGTGTTTAACAGAAGAAAGAAACTCAAGCAGGTTTTTGACAAGTGATGGGAAAGTAAATTATGACAGAATTTTTGATTTTGGGTGAATTACCATATCTCTGTCAGAAAAGTGTTAAAACGCATACTCTATTCAAAAACTATTTATTTTCATGTATGCCAAGGGCAAAACATATAAAATCAACACAGGCTCATTCTGAAAACGTATCTATATATACATTTTTTGGTGAGCACCAGAGGCCATTGTGTATGCTTTTAGAGATCTCAAATTTCTCTGGCAAGTGCCATTCGTGCCTGCTCATCTCACGTAAATCCACCAGAGGCCGCTGTTGAGGCACTGACCTACCCTCCTCCTTCCCTAAACCCAACCAATAATGTTTTCAAAAGCACTGATTGACCCAATCAGCCCATTCCCTAAACCCAACCAACAGTGTTTTTAAAAGCAATTCAGAAAAAAAAATTTACCAAGTTTTTAGATTTTCCATATTCTCATCCTGTTATTTACTTGTTTTTTTTTACTTTTGCTATTTACACTACATTAAGTACAATACGCATACTTCCTTATTGATAGATCTTATTTACATTATGCACAAATGGCTCTAGATGCATAAATCTAGCAAAAGATCTTTGCAATAAGTATAAATAATTAAATGCTACACTGTGAAAAAAAAGTATGTTAAGTTTTCTCCAGCAGCTGGGGAGCCGAAAAAAACGTAAAATAACAGCAATTAAATTACAGAAATGGACAGTGAAATAACGAACCGTGAATTACAGAAATTTCCTTAAATTTAGATTTCTAGTAAATCTAAATTTACTGTAATTTAATGTGAATTAATTTTTACAATTACTGTCTGTAATTTAATGACCGTTATTTTATGGGTTTTATTCCGACACCCCATCACTGGGGAACATCCATAAACACTCATTTACACACATACACTGTGGGGGAAACCGGAGCACCCAGAGGAAACCCATGCCAATACAGAGAGAACATGCAAAGTCCACACAGAAATGCCAACTGACCTAGCCGAGGCTCGAACCAGCGACCTTCTTGCTGTGAGGTGACAGCGCTACCCACTGCACCACTCTAAGTTGTTTCATTGGTTGATTTGAATAAGTTTCATGATTTTAATTACCCTTTAATAAATAAATAAATAAATAAAAACTTCATATCACATTAAAATCATGTATATCGAACATGTGTACTATTTTCATATGCAATGTTGAAATAACCAATTAAAACAGAGTCCAGAAAAATTACGACAAAAGATAAAGTTGCATAAGAGTGCCTAATTATAATTATGAGGGGGTCCCCAATTGTTCGAGTACCCCTCCTCTTTACCACTAAATGTATCTGCCTCACATGAACCCGCTCACGATACATACCCAAACTTAACTTCACTTTCCCAAATTCAGTCACAGCAGGACATCAGAAGGGGGGCGCATGGGGAATTTGGGTGGTGCGCTTTTATCTGCCCCTGGCCGACATCATGCTTTATAGAAGCTCAGCAGCTGACACGTGTCAGAAGCTACCGGGGGGAAATTTATTAGTAGCCTTATCTCCTTAAGCACGGCGAACTGACAAAAATTTGTCTCGATCCAATCAATCACACGCGTCCTCCATGAGAGGACACTGGGCCCAAATCCACCGAGAGACCACGTGCGTATTACTCACAGCCTCAGTCGGGGTGACAGAGAAAAAGAGAGAGGGAGAGGAAAGATTGGAGGAGAGATCCTGAAGTTTTGGAGAGGCTGGGAAGAGCCAGTTGAATCAAAACGGCTTGTCAAAGTTGAAACTGCAATCAAACAACTATTGTGCTTGACAAGGGTACAGACGGCCCTCAGACGCAGAGGACTAATCTGGGTCTATTCAAAGGCCACTCAAGGCAACGGCTAAATTAATGTGCTCAGCGCAAGCGAGAAATGCGTGCTGACACCGATACAGGCGTATTAGCCTGCAGTGATTGGCTGTTTTTAAATGACGGAGGGTGAGGAAAATGAGTGTTGTGTCTATCTGCGGTTCTGTTGACTATTAACACGCTGGCGAACGGGAAGCATTAACTGTGACTGCAGACAGAACTGCGGTGTGGAGGTACAATTATTAATAGATGTGATTACAGGCACTGTCAAGGAGAGGGAAGAGAGACTCATTTGATGAAACAACACACAGGACTATGGATTGTGTTGTCAGATGTGGTAATCAGTGGATCTGCGACGACTTGACCACAAACATGAATCGTGGCTGTAATTATAATTAAGTGTAACCCTTGTTAGTGAAGTTTGTTGATGTAGTTGGCACAGGGCACTAAAACTGTAGCACTTTCTTGCTCTCTCATAGGGCACCAAAAATTCCTTTCATTCTTTTTGGACTCGAATATTAACGTTAATATTGGTTTTCAAGAGTTCACACCTAGCTGATGATTGATAAAGCTTGTTTGGCCTGCTGTCCTATGAGAGAGCCCTTAGCTTATAAGTTCCTCGAGCTCTGGGTTCCCCCCCGTTGCAAGGTGAGACGGGAGTTTGAGCTCAGGTAGATCACGATGACTCCCCTCCTGTTTATTGTAGCTGAGTGTCAGATATGGATGCTGAGAAGGTGTACTCAGAGTTTGGCTAAAATACCAAAAATGTCAGTCATCCTTTTTGAACTCGCATATTAACATTATTATTGGCTTTAATATAAATATTTTAATTATTCTGATCAGAGGGCAGCACGGTGGCTCAGTGGTTAGCACTGTTACCTCACTGGTTCGAGTCTTAGTTCGGCCAGTTGACTTTTCTGACTTTAGAGTGTGCATGTTCTCCACATTTTTATGTGAGTGCTCAGATTTCCACAACAGTCCAAAGACATTTGCTATAGGTAAATTGGATGAACGAAACTGGCCCTGTTTAGAGTTTGTTAATTTGAGAGTGTGTGGGGGATTTCCTGCACTAGGTTGCAGCTGGAAGGGCATCCACTGCGTAAAACATATGCCAGAATAGTTGGTGGTTCATTCCACTGTGGCGACCCCTAATAAAAAGGGAGTAAGCTAAAGGAAAATGAATGAATGAATGAATGAATGAATGGTTTTGATTACTCTAGAGCACAGGTGTCAAACTCAGTTCCAAAAGGGCCGCAGCTCTGCACAGTTTAGTTCCAACCCTAGTTAAACACACCTGATCAAACTAATTAAGTCCTTCAGGCTTGTTTGAAACCTACAGGTAAGTGTGTTGGAGCAGGGTTGGAACTAAACTGTGCAGGGCTTCTGCCTTCCAGGAATTGAGTTTGACACCCCTGCTCTAGAGCCACAATAAAAATATCCTTCAATTTTCAAAGATTTTTGAAAGACATCTGTTCGTGTTCAAACAAAAACCTTATTCATTTTTTAGTGTCGATCGTTGTATAATGATCTCTTTAACCACATTCAACAGTAATTTGCTCAGACATTGTCTATTTTTCCTCATTGTTGACATGATAAAGGAATTCAGGATTTTAGAGATTGAGAAAAATAAACTGCATCATGGAATTGTTGTGAATTGGTCAGCTACACATCAATAATGCTAAATCCCCTGTTCTACCATATGATGAAGGTGCTCTATTACTGTAGATTGACATTTGGTGACTGTGAAGGTCGTTTAAAGAAAATGATATCATTGTCATATTAAAGAAAGAAATTTCAAAAGATTTGGACATTGTGTATGGCGCACCATCCTGTCAGAAGTGGCCTGGCATAAAAAAGTCACTTTTATTTACAGACCTGCCACAATATTTTTCTTTCTTTTTGGTTCTTTAAACCCTCTGCAGTTTCTGCAGCAGTTTTAATGTGAAATATCCAGTAAATGGTGCAGAAAGTGTGATCAGTTTTCTCAGAAACTCAAGTAGGCCCAAATGTGACTGCGGGAAAGTTTTATTACATTGTTTTTGCAGATATTGTAGAATTTTAAAAACTAAAAGATTATTGCTTCACTGTGTTAAATTACACATGAAATCCAAACTAACCATATTGAGTTTGTTCCCAGCAGGCACAGGACGCCAACATGATGTCAGATTGACGTTGTACCCCATTGCCGTGGGGGCGTTGCATTTTGTTTGCAAATGAAAATCAGGTTGACTTCAGAGCCCATAAGACCGACATCAATGTCCAATGTTCATTTAGTTCCAACCCTAATTAAACACACCTGATCAAACTAAATGAGTCCTTCAGGCTTGTTAGAAACAGGTTAGTGTATTGAAGCAGGGTTGAAACAAAACTGCTGCGGCCCTCCAGGAACTGGCTTTGACACCAGTGGTTTAGGATATTGGCTCAGCGTTGGATGGTGGGTCACTTTCCAACACAACCTAAAATCGACTAAATATTGTTGTTTGACGTCAAAATAACATGATCCTTAGGCGTTGGCTAGACAATGAATTTTGGTTACCTGACGTCAAACCTAAATATAACCAAATATTTATGTCATAAGAGATGTTTGTTAGGGTGTAATAACTCTCCCCAAACCCTTTTCCCGATTTTTCTGAATGAAACGCCCACTGTACTACATCCAATCAAGCTCCCAGTCTAAATAACAAGCCAAGCCCACTTTCTCATTTTACATTCCATGTCTCTAAGAACTGCATCACAATACGAAAAAAATAAATGGTCGGGTAACACTTTATTTTGATAGTCCATTTGAGCATTAGTAGACTGTCTGCTTCATATCTGCTGATACTGCTCCTTCAACAGACATTTAACTGACTATGAGAAACTTTGCTGTTACAAGTCAACTTACATTAACCTTAACCTAACAGTCTACTTATAATCTAAAGAGAATTAGTTGGCATGTGGATGCAATGTAGCTTAATTCAACAAACGGACCATCAAAAAAAAGTGACCAATGGTCGCAGCTTCTTGTTCAAGCAGACTTTGAGGATACAATCAACTACATTAAACCTAATGTGGAAAGGGAACTGCATGATAAAACTACCATGAAAGTTTTTACACATTTTAAGCTGTTATTGAATTGTTCAATCAACCACATTTTCTAGATCTACATTACATGTGGCATACTGTAGTGAGCTACTCAAATGGTTCAGATCTTACCTTGAAGAGGTTACTATGTCAGTATACAGTAGGTGACCAAAGGTCGAGGTGGACACCTATGACATGTGGAGTTCCACAAGGTTAAATTCTGGCATATCTCCTGTTCAACTTTTATATGCTCCCACTGAGCAAAATAATAAGAAAGATCAATTCACCTATCATAGTTATGGCACGCAGCTTAGCCTTATTGCCTAATGACCACAACCCTATTGACACCCTCTTCCAAAGCATTGTTGAAATTAACAGTTGGATGTGCCAAAACATTCTTCAGGTAAAACAAAGAGAAAACTGAAGTCATTGGGTTGCATTGTTTGCGAACAGAGGTGAGGTTCTCAAGGTAAATGCGTACCTTCTAAGGGTCAAACAACAAAAAATAAGGTTGAGAATCTTGGTGTGATTCTGGAGTCAGATATGAGTTTCAATAGTCATGTCAAAGTAGTAATGAAATCAGTATACTATCATCTCAAAACATTGCAAGAATCAGAAGGTTTGTTTCCAGTGAAGTCTTTGAGACTGGCTTACTGTAATGGACTCCTCATTGGCCTTCCCAAAAAGAAAGTCATACAGTTGCAACTCATCCAGAACGCTGCTGCCAGGATTCTGACCAGAACCAAGTAAATGAGAGCACATGACACCTGTCCTCAGGTCTTTACACGGGCTCCCAGTTACATTCAGAATAGATTTTAAATATTTCTACTTGTCTATAAATCACTAATTGGCATTACATTACAGAAAAGATCCCTGAATACAAAATTAAAAGATCACTCAGATCATTAGGATCAAGTAAATTAGAAATTCAAAGAGTTCAGTCAAAGCAGGGTTAATCAACCTTCAGCTATTATGCCCCCTGCTGCTAGAATCAGCTTCTACAAATGATCAGATGTGCTCCAACATTAGGCACATTCAAAACAAGACTTAAAACACATCTGTTTAGCTGTGCCTTTACTGACTGAGCACTGGGCTACATCCAACACATTGCACTAAAATGTCTTTCTCTTCTTTTTCATTCTTTTATAACATGTTTTAACACATTTTAATATGTTTTTATCTATTTTTAATCACTTTTAATTATTTTTATTTTCTTGTTTCCTATATTCCTGTTTATGTAAAGCACTTTGAATTACCATTGTGCATGAAATGTGCTATGTAAATAAATTGTTTACTGAATTGAGAAGCAAAAGTTAAAAATGTCTTTGTTTACAAATCTTAAACTATGGTAAAACATATTATTATTAGTATTATATCTAGTATGGTGCAAAATGTTATTTTGCCCCATAATCATAATTTGTGTGAAAAAGACCAAAACATTTGATGTTCCATTTTTGTAAGCTGAAAACTGTATGCACAGGTATCAGTGTTGAACCTATTTCTAAAGCTAAGCTAAGGGAACAGTTATTCTATTTTTGGCCTAACTTTTTCTTTAAGTTCAGAGATTAAACTTAGTAAAGATACATTTACAATCCAGCCTGGTCTCCTGCTGTCGGCACTTCTCAGACTTTCCATCACTTTTCCACCATTCTTAGAGACACGATGGCCTATTTTCCATCATCTCCTTGTCTACAGCCATTGCCCTTCGACATTTTCTTCCAACCTGCAGCAAATATATTTGATTTTAATGTTGAAAAATAGCACAACATCTTGCATAACACTTTAGAGGAGACTTAGATGTTCCATTTTAAAGTGAAATGCAGAGCAGACCAAAGAGAGAAACTGTCAAAGAAACCAAGTGTGACTTTTCATGATGAAGAAGGAATTCAATGAAGAACAGCTTCAGTTAAAGACTCCTGACCTTGCGCCGCTGGCCGTGAACACCCTGTAAAAGTCTACTTGGCTTGTGGCTGGGTAATCTAATAGCCCACAGCTATGGCAGTGTGAGATGGTACACACCTGCTGCAACTTTCTCATTGTCATTGTTGGTAATGTGAATTTCCATCTTGTCGCTCCGAAGACTGAACCTCATTTTCTGTGAAGTGCATGCAAAATTTAGAGTTCAGAGATGCTTATGGCAGTTTCCTGGACTCTAAACTGGCAGGTTCCTGGTTCTGTGCCTCTGGAAGATCTTTCATGAACCATTAGACACCTGACACTATAAAGTATATGCCATGGCTTTGCAGAATATCACATTATTCCTCCTTTATAAAACGTTATATATGTGCTTAAGTGAAAATGTCACACCGCTCATTATGTATGTGCACGTATGAAACATTCTGAACGTGAAAGGCTTCATGAAATGTTAAAGCTATATATAGTGTATATATAGTGCTGGTGTTGACACCATATTAACTAGATGGCTTTTATTAATCAGATGTCTTAAATATAAGTTGTATAATTCTTCGGTTTGCAGTTAAAACAAAAATTATTTCACTAATTACAGAAATACGGAAAAGAAATAGATTTAATGAAATGAAATAGCTTTTTTGGTGCACATGAAGGCTTGAGGTTTGTGTAACAATTGTTACACTAGTCATATTGCTTTTCTTGGATCCCATGCAATTGAACAGGCTTGACAACATTAATTGTGTTTATGAAGTTTAAGTATGAATCATTCCTTGACTGTTTTTAGCAGAAACGGTTAGCAAAAGAAAAGTGTGTGTGTGTATGTGTGTGTGTGTGTGTGTGTGTGTGTGTGTGTGTGTGTGTGTGTGTGTGTGTGTGTGTGTGTGTGTGTGACTGTGTGTGACTGTGTGAGTGTGTGTGTGTGTGTGTATATATACACATAAATATATTATGTGTTATTGAGACTTATTAATGTTGTTAATGTTTAGTTGTGAAAATTTGAATAAATTAAACTGTTTTTAACATTTGTTTGCACATATGTTGTCTTTTTTTAATATGTCTCTTTTTCAAATATGTTGTTTTGTTGTCTTTTTTAATAGTAAGAAAAACACTCCCTGGCCACTTTATTAGGTACACCTTACTAGTACTTGGTTACTCCCTTTTGCTTTCATAACTGCCTTAATCCTTCGTGGCATAGATTCAACCAGGTACTGGAAATATTACAGAGATTTTGGTAAATAGTGACATGATAGCATCCCGCATTTGCTGCAGATTTGTCAGCTGCACATCCATGATGCGAATTACCCGTTCCAATACATCAAAGAGATGCTCTATAGCATTGAGATCTAGTGACTGTGGAGGCCATTTGAGTCCAGTGAACTCATTGCCATGTTCAAGAAACCAGTCTGAGAGGATTTGCGCTTTATGACATGGTGTATAATTCTGCTGGAAGTAGCCATCAAAACATGGGTAAACTGTGGTTATAAAGGGCTGGACCTGGTCAGCAACAATACTCAGGTAGGCTGTGGTGATGCTCAATTGGTACTAATGGGCTCAAAGTGTGCCAAGAAAATATCCCCCACACCATTACATCACCACCACCAGCAGCCTGA
The DNA here is from genome assembly GCF_052040795.2 of Danio rerio. Taxonomy (NCBI): domain Eukaryota; kingdom Metazoa; phylum Chordata; class Actinopteri; order Cypriniformes; family Danionidae; genus Danio; species Danio rerio. The sequence continues at coordinate 45,653,101 of NC_141021.1, read as the reverse complement.
ACCGTTGAGACAAGGCTAGATGGATCCATGTTTCATGTTGTTGATGCTACATTCTGATTTAACCATCTGAATGTCGCAGCAGAAATCGAGACTCATCAGACAAGGCAACATTTTTCCAATCTTCTATTGTCCAATTTTGGTAAGCCTGTGCGAACTGGAGCCTCAGTTTCTAAACCAGTCAGGTCATTATTTTCTGACCTCTGGCATCAACAATGCATGTGTGCCCACAGAACTGCCACTCACTGAATGTTTTCTCTTTTTCAGACCATTCCTTGCAAACCCTGGAGATGGTTTTACATGAAAATCCCAGTAGATCAGCATTTTCTGAAATACTCAGACCAGCCCATCTGGAAGCAACAACCATGCCACATTCAAAGTCACTTAAATCATCTTTCTTTGCCATTCTGATGCTCGGTTTGAACTTCAGCAAATCGTCTTGACCATGTCTATGTGCCTAATTGCATTAAAAAATTGCTGCCATGTGATTGGCTCATTAGACATTTGCGTTAACAAGCAGTTGGACAGGTGTACCTAATAAAGTGGCCGGCTAAAAAAATTTGGCTAGCATTTCTGTAAAACGGCTTTTTCTAATGTCTTTTTGAATGCCTTAATTAATGCAATTAATCTGAATTAGCCATTAAATAAAGTGCCAGCCCAAATTGATTCACAGTGTGATGATTCCTTCAGCTCAACCTTATTTTTCAGTGTAATTTCTTGACTAAGTTCATATCCTCTGTTTGCCAAACACATCTTCATCAACGACATAGCCTAAATTACAGTTAGTCATCCTCATAAATCAGATGGCCTACTTGGACGTGTCTCCCTGCCTTTACTTACTACTGTATTTACAATAACAGTGTGAGCTGCAGGTTGTTGGTTGAGTTCCAAGCTTTTTTAGACCTTGCTGTTTCCATTTTGGCCTCATAATCCTCTGAATAGACTAAGGCTACCTAATAAGCTGTGCAGGTGACGCTGCATAGAAATCCACTCATAGCTAAAAGGCTTAAATGGAGACTGAAGGATCAAAGGATGATACTGCATAGTGATTAAAAATCATTAAGGAGACCACACTATAGTATTGCTGCAGTTGGCTTTTTATGATACATAATGTATTTTTTTAATGCAGAATGTATGACACAGTACAATATATTCATTATTTTGGTCAGTTAATCAATTTGATATACAGTTGAAATCAGAATTAATAACCCCCCTGAATTATTTGCCCTCTGTTTATTTTTATTCCCCAATTTCTGTTTAACAGAGAAAATATTTTTTTAAATCATTTCTAAACATAATAGTTTTAATTACTTATTTCTAATAACTGATTTATTTTATCTTTGCCATGATGACAGTAAATAATATTTGACTAGACATGTTTCAAGACACTTCTATAAGGCTTAAAGAGACATTTAAAGGCTTAACTAGGTTAATTAGGTTAGCTAGGCAGGATAGGGTAATTAGGCAAGTTATTGTATAGCGATGGTTTGGTCTGTAGACTAATGGAAAAAAAGTTTGACCTTAAAATGCTTTTTTTTTATTAAAAAATTATTTTATTCTTCATTTATTTATTTTATTTCTTTACTTCTTTTATTTATTTATTTGTATTTTAATTATTTTAATTTCAATCTTTGGTAAAGTTGGTAGAAAAAAAAAGTTAAATTTAAATGGATTGATTAGATTGATTCATTCTACAGTTTACGGTCATAGAAAAACTAATTTGTTTAACAATTAGCTCAAATTAGCTCAACAAATTAGCTCAGTCATTAAGAATAGTTCAAATCAGCTGAGGATCATCTCCAGACTTAAATCCATACTTTCTGTTCGAGATTTAGAAAAAGTCATACATGATTTTATCACATCTAGTCGTAATTCCTTATATATTGGTCTCCCAATGTTCATTGGCATAATTGCAGTTGGTGTCAAAATGGTACCTTTTAACAGGTGCCAAAAACATGCTCATATTTCACAAGTTTTAGCATCTCTTCTTTGGACTGGCTTCCTTTTAATTTTAGAATACAGTTCAATATTTTATTTATTGTTTTTAAGCACTGAATGTGCAAGCACCTTCTTATATTTCTGATTGTATTAATTTACATTCAACTTCTCTGTCTCTTAGGTTGTCAAATAAAGTTTTACTACAGACTCTTCTGTCACGACATAAACTGAAAGGAGATCCTCTGCAGTCACTGCTCCACGTTTGTGAAACCAGCTGCCACCGGACATTACAAGTGCTTCTTCTATTTTTGTTTTTAAGTCCAGACTTAAGACACATTTATATTTTATTGACTTTCCAGCCTTTTAATCCACATTGTGCATTGTTGCTATCTTACTAGTATTCTCATTATTACTTTTATTGTTATTTTACCGTTTTAGAATGTGTGATGGTTTTGTTAAGCACTTTGGTTAGTGCCTGTTACGATTGACCGGGTGGATGGAGGCAAAAAAGTGTCACAGAAGCCGCTGGTGAAAGTGAAGAGTGATTTATTTACACAAAGTGAAAACAAAAATCCAGCAAAACAGGTGAAAGTGACAAAACAACAATAAAGAAAAATAAACTATTCAATATTTACAATGTATATACAGGCTTGCTCAGCTAAATCAAGTAAATGACCTGAACAAAATCTGTTAACAATACTGACACAAACACAACCTCCTCCTACAACTACCCACTCCAATGCTTGGGGCCATTTTATTGTATTGGCCCCGCCCATGGGTAAACCATTTTACTGGTAGTGGGTTACCATGTATACAAAAAAATACATAAAAAGATATTCAACAGAAATATAAATTAATGCAAGTAAATGAATATGCATACAAAACTCAAAATACAACACAACAAATAAACAATACAAATTTAAACAACAAAACTGTGATTTTTATTTACTGACCAGGGGGTTGTGACCCTGATGATGTTATGGAAAATGGCTGCTCCAAAGTGAAGGCGGGAAAAATCTGAATAAATGGCTTTGTTTGAACGGTTAACAGGTTGGTGCTGAGAAATGGAAACTGGTAAGTATATGTAAACTCTTTATGTTTGGTTAATAAATGAAGTTTGAAAGAAAATGTGTCTGTGGTTATTTCAGTGTTGATATGGGCTATTGTTTGACATAAGTGAAATTTTTACATAAACACAATGCTAATCTGGACAGAAAAACAACATATACACATTACACAAACACACACATGCACAATACAAATAACACAAAGGTCCATGTTTAAAAGTATGTATTTTATGTATGAGTGCAATGTGATGTGTTTGTTAGTCACAGTGTTTTTTAGTTTTACACTGTGACAGTGCCAAACCGAAGTTAAATAAATAAACTATGCCTACTTTACCTTTATTTTTTACTTTTATAACATTGATAAAACTGCACGTGACTGGATCAAACAAATAAATATAAAGCATTAACATAAATCTGCTCATATTTTATGTTTTGGACAAGATGAAATAGTTTCCTAGTTTCCCAGGTTGCAGCTGGAAGGGCATCGACTGCGTAAAACATGTGCTGGATAAGTTGACGGTTCATTCCGCTGTGGCAACCCCGAATTAATAAAGGGACTAGCCGAAAAGAAAACGAACGAATTAATAAACAAGATGAAATAAGTTTAAATGTTTAAAACGTTTAATGACTTTTTTGTCATATTGTTCTTATTGCATATTGTTTTCTGTACAGCTGTATTTTTGGTGACTGTGACTTTGTGCAAAATGTTGAACAAGAAAGAAAGCATGACTTTTTAATCAAATACTTTTAATTACAATAAGTATATTTATTATATGTGATAACCTGTGAAGTTGTGAACTCCAAACCATAAAATGGACTACAATTGATACTTAAGACTACAAAAATGGTGCGCAAATTTTGACGTCATTAATTAATGGCATACTGTACACCTGGGCCTGAGAGCTACAATGGAGAAAAATAATAACGTTAAGTAACAATCAGTCGATAACGGCTCAAGGTTTAAGCGTTTTCTTTACATAAACCGTCAAATTTGTTGATTTGTTGTTTATAGTAAATGAGTCTGTGAGCTTTTATCGGAGCTTGATAGATTTGGATTAAAACGAAACGAACAAAATGGGGATCCAAACGTAACTGTCGGTGAGTATTACATCATATTACATTAGTAATTCGGGTTTGATTAGTTTTGGTGCTATCATTACCTTTAAGCTTAATGCCATTAGCTACATGTTAATTTGATAATGTTAATATGTTGTTAAAAAAATAATAGAGCACACAATGTTAATAGTGCAAATGCAAATGGAATGACTATTTCTCCTCTGCCAACACAATACACCATAATGCTAACAATGTTTATATTTAGCAAGCTGGTTACTGCTGAAGTACTGTATATGTTTAATTAGGTTAAGTTACTTGATATGTGATGTTTAATTTTTCTTTCCGTTATCATAAAACATTAGACAATATGTCAATGTAGAGGTCACAGTATAATATCACATATGCAGAGTCAACAATTGAAATATATTTACCCAGAGACAATATTTGAGGCACTGCTTCATATTATTTTATATTGTTATACTGCAAATCAAATGCTTCATATAAGACTCATAACTGTTTGTTTGAGAAAGGGATACACATGATCCTAGAATAATATGTGCATACTGTATACTAAAATAAAATCGAAATAACTGGGCTTTAAGTTATCTCTGAATATTACAGAAAGAAGCATAATACTATATTGCAGCATTTGTGTGTATATATGGGCTGATTATTTTTAAATCTCTGTGCTTATGGCCATAATTAGGAGTAAACATATTGACCTTTACGGGTTTGTTTATTTTGTTGTAAGGTTGGAAATGCTAGGTGGTGCTGTTCTGCCTCCAATTCAGCATCTTTGCCAAAAAAAGAAGAAGAAGAAAAAAAAAACTATGCATTTATTCAACCAAACAATTCTCTCTCTCTCTCTCTCTCTCTCTCTCTCTCTCTCTCTCTCTCTCTCTCTCTCCTGTGCAGACACTTTCTTTTCTGCCCCTTTCACTATATGCATGCCTGGCTTTTATATTATTCCTTCCTGCTCTCAAACAGTTCCCTCCAGTCAGGATCATAGACACTCACACATCTGTGAGTTTAAAACAATTAGGATTGTTTTGCCTTCAGCCAGCTATACACATTGCCATTAGTGAAATCAAAGAAGTAAGATGTGGGTCAAGATGCTTGCCAGTTTCCCATAACATCTAGTCACAGTAATTAATATATTGACTTATCGCACAACACATGGACATGACCTCAATCATTTTTAGTGATGCAATATAAATCGCCCATACATAAAAAACAATTCTAGCAACATTTTAGCTGATTGTGCAACATCTCTATCTCTACTGGAGGTGTCAGTGTCAGTATAGTTAAAGAAACACCCTAGTATCTACTATAAAATACTTTAGAATAGTTTTATGTGGGTGTCTGACAACTGAAAATAGATCTGGTATCAGATATCGCAGCCTCTTTTACTTTTTACCTTGCACTTTTTTGTTAACGTTTCGTCATCTTGGAATAAGGTTTTATTTGCGTTCTGAATGATTTTGAGATATTGAGCTCCAAAGTTTTTGCGTTCCAGTATGTGTGTAACATTTGTTTTTAAAATACAGTCTTTAAATGTAAACAACTTATAAAAAAAACATCAAAACATCCCATAATGTAAACAAGTTGTCATTTAATAAAAATATGTCAATAACTTAATTTTGACAAAAACCTTATAATTCTAAGGTGACGATTTATTATTATTTATTTAAGATTCGTTTTCACATTATGATTCCAATGACTAAAAATTAAAATGTTTTTAGGCTAAAATTAAATATTCTTAAGAATGAAATATTATGTGTTCTTTGAAACAGTGTACTTGCATTGTGATGACATTATATTGTCCTTCTGGTGTTATATAATGAGTGACATAAAATGGTCTTAAAATGTATATAATATATTTTCATGCACTATATCATACAACAAAAAAAGGTATTGTGACAGGCCTAATAATATATAATATTAGTAAAGCATTGTTTATGGTATATAGTGCTCAACATATAAGAGTAAATACATAATTTAAATGAATGTTTTCTATAGGATGCTTTACAATATTATATTAGCGCTTATACATTAGATTAGTCAGTACTGAAGCCAAATCTGGAGCAAATCTAACAGAATAATAAGTGATTATGGTCCAAAAATCAGTAGCCAAAATTTATGTTAAGGGAAAAATATAGAATAAAATTTTTAAAAGAGCAAAAATCAATACATAAATAAAAATATAAATAAATTTAAAGTTAATACATTTTTGGCAATATTTCACATTAATTTTAACTTTTAAATTAATTGAATTCTAGCCGTCAGCTAGCTCTGCAACTCACACATGGTCGCCCACTAAAGCTAAGCAGGGCTGCGCTGGGTCGGTACCTGGAAGGGAGACTACACGGAAAGCTAGTTTGGTGCTGGAAATGGTGTTAGTGAGGCCAGCAGGGGGTTTTCATCTTGCAGTCTAAGTGGGTCCTAACCCCCCTAATTGATTGGCACACAATATGTGGATGAGGAGATTCCTCTCAAAATTGTGTAAATTGCTTTGAGTGTCTTGAAAAGAAAACTATAAATGTAAGGAATTATTATGTATTATCTAAAATATAATTGTTAATAAATATCTCCATTTAATAAATCAATTGAATAAACCAAAAATAATGCTAAAATGCACCAAATTATATTACCTACTTTCGCTGCATAAATGGATGAAAATATTCATTGTCAAAATAGTGTGTAGTCATTTATGCACAGCATATTAATGTTATTAAACATAATTTGTTGTGTTTTCAGTGCTGTCGAAATATTATTTCTAGTTCTGACATTTAACAGCCAAACAGAAAGAACTTTATGTACAGGGTTAATCATTTATGCAAACATGAATTAATTAAACAGAGCTAGTTTTGATTTAAATCTACAGATTGTAATTGCTGATACATTAACGAGACAGCATTTACCAAAACAAATCTGTAAATACTTTGTAAATGGTATCTTTAAATAAGTTGTCTTTAAATAAAGCTAAATACACCAAATTGTACTGCATTGCTTGCTTGTTTATTAGTAAGAAGTACATGTTCTCTTTGCCACTGACTTACAATACAATTACAATAGGCTGTGCAATACTAGAAGAAAATGTGAAATGTGATAGTATGCAGAATACTGCGATATTTGATATGTGATACAAATTTTTTAAAAAGGTTATCACCAAGATGTTTCACATTATTTATATAATAAAGCACCTCTTACCACTCCAGCCACGTTTTTGCTGTTGCAATTAACAGATCAGATATTTTAAGAACATAAACAAAACTAATAACAATAATAATAATAATAATAGTTGTAGTAATATAATATAAAAGTAAATATAGGCAACATTTTGGTTCACTGGTATCCTGCAGATTCATTAACCTGAAAGCATCAAGAGTAATGAGAAAAACTAAAACACTTGAAACATAGTTGAGCTTTTGCTTTTGCAGTCTTACTGCTTTCCCAAAAATGGCTTGTTTGGTCATATTTCTACTAAAATCATTACATATTTTTGTCCAGAAAACCAGCATGTTCACTCTGCTTGCTTGCAGAGATGTGTGTAACTACATTGTCTGATGTACCGAGAAGTCTTTCAGAGAGTCTGCTATTGGCAGGCACACAAAAATACTCGTATTAAATTACTCGGTTATAGCAAACCACAGCAATATGCATATTATACTATGATATCCACATTTGTGACATTTCCATAATTTAGATCAATTGTGCAGCCCTGCGATAAACTAAATAGAACTGAAACTCAAAATTTATGTTTCATATCATTCGCTATCATTAATTAATAACATAAGGATTTTTTTATTTATTTAACCACTTTAATATACCGACATTACTAAGGCAAATAGTTTTAGTAGTGTTAGTAGTGAAAACAAAAATATTTAAATAAAATATTTGATCACTTTATAATAAAATAAACACAAAGAGAATTAAACTTGATAAATAAAATAAAAAAAATTATAAAAACTGTGTGCAATAGGGAAGGTAGATCAACATTCGTAAGGTGTATATAATAATGATAGAGTAAACCTCAAACTCTGTTAACAACACTAATTATAATAATCAAATCTGAGCTTTCAAGTAAAGCAACTAACCATCACTATTCAAATACAAATTGAACATTACAAATTGTGAAGTTGATTGACTATATTACCCGCTATGCTGAAAAATCTTTTCAGATGGAGTGCTAGTGGCTAGGATGCACAAGAAAAGAAACCAAAAAGCCACTCTGGCGACATCCTTATCCATTTTTTAAAATTTACAATCTCCTCACTGCTTCTATACGGCACTCATTTTTGCATGTGTTTTTATTCTGACTTGAAGTGACAAGTGTGTGCACGTGTATCCATTGACCATTTACTGTACAAAAGGAATTGCACTCCCCTAGCATCTCTCGTAACTAGGTGACCATCAACCATTTTGTCAGAGGATGACAAACGAACCAATCGTTGCTGGAGCTCCGATGCAAGTTTATTGGGAAAAGTAAAAAACACTGCAGTGTTTGGGTGTGTTGTGTTTGTCTGAGGTAATTAGTCTGCTGTTACTGAAATGCATATATTCTATACAAAGTGTAAAGCAGATTGGTTGGTTCTACTTGCATGAATCGCGGTGTGTTCAGGGGGTATTCGAAAAAATTTAGATGGTTTTTAGGTACGCCTGGAAAATGTGCATGGTTCATGTGCGTGCCTCTTGCACAACCTGTGCACATCGCTCCTATATGCGAGTCGTGCAAGACACGAGCCTCCATTGGAAATGACAAACTTGCATGCAAAGCTTTTTGGCACTGCTTCCAAAGTGCGTACTCAGCAGCCACATTTTAATACAAATATTGCCTTTATACTAAAACTACATACCGAATATTTTTTATTGATATTGACAATGCCGTTCAGTTAGTAAATATCTATACCAATTTTATCGCGCAGCCCTATGCTAAGCACTTTAGAATTCATTCAATTTCCTTCCGCTTAGTCTATTATTTATCAGGGTTCGCCACAGTGGAATAAACCGCCAACTAGTCCGGCATATATTTTACACAGCAGATGCCCTTCCAGCCGCAGCCCAGTATAGGGAAACACACATACACTCTTGCATTCACATACACATTTATACACTACAGCCAATTCTGTTTACTCAATTCATCTATAGCACATGTCTTTGGACTGTGGGGGAAACGGAGCACCCAGCAACCTTTCTGCTGTGAGGTGACAGTGCTAACCACTGAGCCAGCGCACTTTAGTATATTTTCAGTTTTCCTATGTTTTATGAAAGTTTTGTTATTATGATATGCCTACTATTATTATACTATTGCATACAAGCAAAAATGCTAAGCAGTGTCTGAAACGTTACACCAGAATCCAGAATGCAAACCATGAATAAGATGTTATTTAAAGAAAGCACACCCGGAGAATCGCACGCACGCATTTTCCCCAACAGCTGTGCAGATATTCAATGTTTGGCAGTGCGAAAATGATTATTACAACATGCTCCTCATGTTTTTCAGAATCCCTGGAGAAATCGACGACCCCCATGGGAGTCTGGCTAATGGGACTCACCGGTACCAATACTTCCTTTCCACAAACCCATCTCTAGAGTGGCAGCCGGTAAAGAAGACAGTGCCGAATGTGAAGTATGTCCCCGCGGGAGAAGGTATGAGATTGGAGGAAGGAAAAATGGCTTGGTGGTGGGGCGTGATTCATTCGGAAGTGTTTTGATAGCAAGTCTCGAGTCACAAATCTCACACGAGGACAAGAGTCCTGTAAATACTGTCTCTACACCATCCACCCCGCCCTACGACTGCAGGCTTGTTACTTTGTGATTTAAGAGTGCCTTAAATACACCTCAGTTTACTGTTATAGTGGTGAAAAAAATAGCTAAAGATGGTTTAAATGAGCGTATGAGGTAACCTGGTGCAGTCTGGCATTGTGTGACAGAAAATGAAATGCGTACTTACTGTGTGTGGGCATAATTTGGGTTTTTGGTGGCAGGAGTTGTGCTCTAAAAGCCCAGGGAGCTTTAACACAGCACTCTAATGATTTAGAAAGGTGGTCACAGGGTTTTTAGATGCATTTAGCGAGCACAGTATATTTGGGAAGTTGATGGGAGGGTACAAATTTAGGTCTGGATGTGTTACTTGCAGTGCCAACGTGAAGATCGTTTAGCTTATACTGACACTGAAAGTGCATGAGTCACTGTGAGCTCAAAATGGTCTATTGGAAGGTTAATATAAAAATTGGTAAATGGGATTGACCATTGATGAGCTAGAAAGTCTTCCTCAATCTATTGATGTTCTTGAATTTTTGAAAGCAACATATTAAACATCATATTTTATGTATTTTAATTTTAAATATTTGTATTATTATTTATATTTATATTATTTAATATTTATTATTATTATTATTACTACTACTACTACAACTATCACCACTACTACTACTGCTACCACTACTACTACTACTATTTTTAAAAAGTATGTTCTATGCAGTATAAATGTAAGCGGTATGAATTTAACTCGGACGTACTACATCCATTGTGATGATCACGTGACCTACCCACGTCAGTTCTGTCGCTTGACTCCCATTCATGAATTCTCTCACGAAGCATTATGGGATAGCATAGCATCCATGGAATGTGCACTTTAGAATCTCGCCAGAAGTAGTAGGTCATCTAGGTTCTTCTCGCGTACTGTTTCTCAAATTCTGTGAATTTGTACGTACTACTCGGATTGCATACTGTACTGTATAGTATGGAAGTATGCAATTGCAGACACACCAAGTCTGTTTTGATTCACTAATAATGAAACATCACACCCAAGGGGTGAATTTGTGTAAATTTTAGGATTTGAGATGTCACAAACCCAAAAAGAGGCTGCTTGTAGTCCCTTTCAGGTATTTATTGTAGGCTTTTTAAAACAAATTAGGTAAAATGAAATATCTACCTTTACATTGAACTTTGATCGTTGTAATTCACAATCAAACAGCAACATTACAAACTTCATTCATTCATTTTCCTTCGGCTTAGTCTTGATCAGGGGTCGACACAGTGTAATAAACCACCATCTATTCCAGCATATGTTTCACACAGCGGATGCCCTTCTAGCTGCAACCGAATACTGGGAAACATTCATTCACACGCACATTCGTACACTATGGCCAATTTAGTTTATTCAATTTCAACTGTAGCACATGTCTATAGACTGGGGAAACCAGAGACGCAAGCAAACTCAAGTCCCCAGCCGGTCCCCTTCTTCCTTTGAGGTGACATTGCTAACCTGAGCCACCATGCCACCAATTGCATACTTATTAAAGATAAAAAAAAGATGTAATCCTAATTAATGACCATTTAATATATTTGTTTTGTAAGTGGATTTAATATATTTCTGCTTGACTGAAGGTGTTGTTTTAGGCAATATGTGCGGTTGGTGGAGAAGAAATCGAGGTGAAGTAAAAAACAAGTGGATTATACGTAGCTAGATATGTACGCTTCAGTGCTAATTAGCTAATTAACCACTCTTCTGCTTACTGTAGTACTTGCCACAAGATGAGAGGGTGCTTGCTGAAATGTACCAAAGACAAAAATAAGTTGTTAAGTATTTTTAGGGATTTATGGTCACTGTAATTAGCTGCATTCACAGTCCATATGTCATCAGCTGCACTGTAATGAACTGTAGTCTTTACTTCAATGCCGCAATCTGTTTGCTTTTTTATCATCAAGGTTTTTGTCACCAAATCTATACTAAATACAAAGCAATAATTAAATAAGCTTTTCTAAACATGACCTAATAATATAACATAGGGAAAGAGCTGCCTTTTAGCATGCTTTACTAAAAATACTTGTTACAGACAGTGTGAGATATTATGCTGTAATGTGAACTGAATGTAATGTTTTCTAAAAAAAATAAATAAATCCTTAAATAGTATTTAATAGTTTTAGTAATATTCAAAACAAATATTTGATCCACTTTAATGTGGCTAAGCATGTTTTCAGTGTAATTTTTCAGTTTCTAGATTGTCTCCTCTAATAAACTATGTGTTTATATTATAGCTGCACAATAAATCTTTTCAGCATCAATATCGCAATGTGTGCATCTGCAATAGTCACATCGCAGAATGTGCAATGTTGAGATTATAGTTGACCTAGAGCCACGTGAAGTTTTTGAAGTCCCTGTGGAACTGTATTACTATTTCTTTTTTTTAATTTGCAGGTGTTTTTAAGGCCTGTGACTTAACAAGAGAGTTAATGTATTCAGGCACAAGCAATTGTATAATTTGTAACTTGAATAAAGGTGGATTGTATTGGATTATTTATACAATGAAGTCTAAAGTTTTGTTTACATTTAATTTTTTAATTTCTACTTACATACTTTTCACTTCCCAATAATCCACTGTACATTAACACTGTACATTTCACTTTTATCAGTCATTTCTCTATATTTTATGAATGATTCACTCTCCTAGAATAATCCGGAATCAGTCTAAACCAATCTCGTTCCTGGAGGTCTGGTGCCCTCCAGGGTTAGGCCCCAACTTGCCTCAACACACCTGCCTTGGTGTTTCAAGTATACCTAGTAAGACCTTGATATATTTGAGTCATTTGCAAAAAACAGGACAAGTCATGTTAAATCATGATTTTTTATTGTTTAAAGTGACTTAAAAAAATTTAAATAAACTTTACACATACATTTCAATTTACATTATATCAGTACTTTGTAAATTACTTAATGAATTATAATATCGAAAATACATGTATTTGGGCCTTATTGATAAAGTACTTTATATTAATTGATCAAACACATATTTTTTTTAACCAATAAAAAACAGGAATTCTAAAGAATTAAAAAAAAAAAAAACTAAATACTAAATATTTAACAAAAGGTTTGAACAGTATGAACTTTTCCCAGTGCAAAAACAGTGAGGCCAAGGTTTGCATTCAGAGTGATTGTCTTGAATCTCCATGTGATTTGTTTCTCCCTAAACCAAAACTGGCCAAACTTTTTTGTATAAAGGGCCAAAAACCAATTATCATTTAGAGCCGAGGTTTAGTGAAGGCGTCTCATGTTTGACTGGCTAAAAGGTATCCGAATTTTAAGACAACGCTAGTGTTAAATTTAAGGCACACTCAATGATAATTTGTAACTTTAAAAGTAGTGAAGCGGATCAGTTAACTTAATATGTTCTTTATTACAACTATGAAAACAAATATGCAGAAAAAGACTGTTTAATTGCAGTAACTCTAGTAACCTTCACTTACAATGCATTAATTTGTATTTTAATACATTTAAAATATATAAAAAAGACACTGCTAATTCAAGTGTACTTTCAATAAACACCTTCTGTAAAACCGGGTGGGTGGCAGCGCACTTCATTCAAGAAAGTACATCCTTCCTATTTTTGTGGTGAAAAGGACTCTCCTCACCTGCTGATGAATGATGAAAAGGAATCAATCATTAAGCTATGCATTAATTTGGCAGGTGAACCCGAATTAAAATTAATGTATGTTAAAACAGCATTACTTATTCAAACCTTTCAAAATGTTCCTCATGGAGTGAGCAAATGCTGCAGCTGTTTGAGGGGCCTTTCTTCTTTACGGGGTTCCATGAAAAATGGATGATTTTGACCTATTTAATGCAAAAGCATGGAGGAGGTTAAAGCAAATAAAGAGCCTTTCCGTGTTTGTTTGGCCTCCTCGCTGTGCCTCCAAACTCCTGTGAAGGTTTTAGAAGTAAATGTCATAAGTGCTTAGAAAAACAAGCACAAAGAAAAGACCTTCACTTCATTCACACAGAGCGTACGCATGGGAAGGATTCACTCAAACTTAATCATTTCCTTGTGCTACTTTGGACGAATCATTTTAGTAATAGGTGAATGGATTATATTATGTGTAACGGTGTGTAAAACAGGAAATTTCTGTTTTTCATATATCTCAGAGGTTAGATATTGTTATAAATGTCCTACAAATGTAATTCACAATCCGATTGAACATAAAGTCAGTTCTAAAGTTGTTCTAAACATAACCTTACTGCTCTCCATCTTGTGCTGCTTTTAGCTTATTTGGGCTATCTTTTTTGCTCTTTTCATATTGTTAAATGTCAGACAATGTGTACTATTAAATTCTTAACTGTGGAAGGCATTCAGTGCCAACTTGTAATTTTTAATAGGTTTTTGTTCCGTTTTTACTCACCTTTTAATTAATAATTTTAGGGAAAGTAGGTTGTAGGGTGAATCATAGTAGTTATTGTGTTAATTATGGTGTTTAGGATTTACAATCATTATGCTAAGATTTAGAACCAATTTAATTACATGGTTACTATAAAGTTCCGTACCTTCTTTTTAATCAGTTCTACAATTTATTCCCTCCATGTAGATTTGAAAAAAAAAAGCCTTTATTAATGCATTATAAGCCATGACGCATAGCAGCCAGCTATAAAGTGAATCCCAACTCTACAAAAAACTGAACTGAAGCTAATATAATGTAACGATATACACCACCGGTCAAAAGTTTGGGGTCAGTATGATTTTAAATGTTTTAAAATAAGCTTATCCTGCTCACCAAAGCTGCATTTATTTAATCAAAAATACAGTACAAATTGTAAAATCTTGAAATGTTATTGTACTATTAAATAAATGTTCAAAAGTAATTTATAATCATTTATTTTTTGTGAATTTAAAGATGAATTTTCAGCTTCATTACTCAGTCTTCAGAGTCACATGATCCTTTAGAAATTACTCTATTATTCATTTATTCCTTCATTAATTTTATCTTCGGCGTAGTCCCTTTATTAATCAGGGGTCGCCACAGCGGAATGAACCACCAACTTATCTTGCATTTGTTTTACGCAGCAGATGCACTTCCAGCTGCAACCCATTACTGGAATCATTCATTCACATACACTATGGACAATTTAGCTCACCCAATTCAACTATACCACGTTTTTGAACTTGTGGGGGAAACCAGAGCAACCTAAGGAAACCCACGCGAACATGGGGAGAACATGCAAACTCCACACAGAAATGCCAACTGACCCAGCTAGGACTAAAACCAGTGACCTTCTTACTGTGAGCCACCGCTGAACCACCATGTTGCCCCTACTTTTATAACATATAAAATATATAAAAAAATACAAAAAAATAAATAAACTGCAGCTATTTCAATAATGTACAATTCAATGAAAAACATTACATGGGGTTTAACACAGCAGCTTGACAAATTCAAAAAATTTAAAGTGACTAGTTAGTCTTTTTTTAACACAAAAGAAGACATTTTGTAGAAAACTTGTGCGCATAAAAGACTAAACATGTGAAAGGCCAACGCAATCTCACAGCAATTCATAACTTTTTGATTTAGTGGCTAAATCGTACAATTTAGTACTATTTGCTCATCACCCAATGAAGGTTGGGGTTAGGGGTGGGGTTGGGTGCCACGCCTCCTTTTTAAAATCGTACCTTTTCGTATGACTGAACTCGTACGAATTTGTACGAATTAGCTACTAAACTGAAGAAGCGTAAAATACTTATGTTTCCTCGTGAGATCAGGCTGGAAAGGCCTCATTAGCAGCTTTAAATTTTCAGAAGTTACCTTCACTCCCGATTCTGTACAAAAATCCAATTGAGCCTGTTTAGGATAAACTGGGTTGCAGTGATTTTGGGTGCCTGAGTCTAAAAATGCTTTCTGTTCAAGTGCTTGAATAAGTTGCTGGTCGAGTTAAAAGCAGTCAAAAGTTCTTTAGAGATTGGACATAGACTGCAGTTCACAGTAATATTTAAATTTTTACACTCAATGAAGTCAAAGTATGTCTGTATTTCCACTTGAAGACGCAAACACACTCTCTCATCTGCAGCATATCAGCAGCATATTTCACATCATGTTGTCCAGCAATTTAAAAAAGAATGCTTATTAACTGACGTTGCAGCGGAAAACATGATTTAAAAAAAAAAAAACTAATGTTGTTTTCTAAAATTTATATTTATAATGCAAGTAATGCAGTTACATTGACTTTAGTAACTGTAATCAAATTACACAAATGTACTGCGTTTCCCCAAAAATGTAATTAGAATAAATTAATGTGTTACGGTGGAACATGTTACACCCAACTCTGGTCACAATACAAATGTCACACACTTCTTATATGTCACACACACACACACACACACACACACACACACACACACACACACACACACACACACACACACACACACACACACACACACACACACACACACACACACACACAAAACATTGTAGGGGAAGGTGAAGTTCTTTTGAAGTTACTGAAAGTAAATGACATTTGCTTAAGACCAAAAAATAAAACTTTCATTAGTGCACCCTAAATTAAAGTTAATGAAATGATTATTTTTAAATGAAATGTTCCTTTAGTGGTTTAATATGCACAAGTGGAGTTCTCTGGGACTTCAAAGTGAAATTCATTTTATCTACGCTCCTTGTATATATTAACAATATCTGCGTTTGAATGTATAAATATTTTTTGAGTTAATTAAATCTGGAGTAGTAACTTTGTACTAATAATGTGTTATTAACCTTTACAGGTCATAATGACAGCGAAAGCCATTGATCTGCAATTAGAAAGTACCTCTGGCCATCTCATTTCAAGTTTCTTCATATGTTTGTAAGAAATGAAAATCATAAAATGTCATATTGCCGTTGCATAACACGCACACTTAATCTCAGTTAACATTTCCTGCAATTACATCACATCCTATTTTAATTAGAAGCTCAAGCCTTGTGCCGCACACTAGAACAAAACTGAATTTCAAACTTCAAGGGATTTTTTTTCTCCCCCTGGTGTCTGACAGTTTTGAAATTAGTCAGCATGCAATCTATGTTTAAAACTCAGAGTGTTTATCTGGACAGGATGCTGTCATATCTCTAAATAAATTATTGTTAGTGGGATTAAGGGTATTTACATTCATAAATGACTTATGTTCTTTTCAAGGTCCACAGTTTTCATTTTATCATCTCTTAAAGGACCGACATTATGATTGTTTAATCCTTTTAAAGTGTAACGTCATATGGTAAAGTATGTATTCATGGAGTAGATCAGGCATGTGGATGTTCACATTCTGTTGGAAATGCAATACATATGAACAGCATTCTCAGAGCATTATTCCTATATTCTTAATATTTTTAATATTCAGGTAATGTGCTAAAAGTGTCGATGTTAATGTTGCCATGACAGCAGTTCAGTCCTTGAGTTTTATTCATTTTCTTTTTTTCATTCATAAACAGAGTACTGCTTAATGGCTGTTCATAATTGCACACGTGTACCTTGATTTCGCTGTGATGAGGACATATTTAGAAGTGTTTCTGTTCCTGTCTTGTCCTTCGCCCAAAGGAAGAACTGGACATATGTCTGTTCCCTTAGAACATGCTAATGTTTGCTTCACTGGGAACTGCAACTGTTGAGTCGCATAGACATCTGCTTGCATAAAACAGATTTGGACAATTACACCCTCATGTGTTGTCACATTATAGACTCTAGAGAGACAGGCAGACGGACAGGGTGCACAGCAAATTATTTTGGTGGAAATCTGACAGAAGATCATTCTGTAAAATGTTTGTTTTCTAGGAACATTTTGCTAGAATACTCATTGAAGGAGATATTTAAAAACCTTGTTTTAAGGCTGGGCGATGTGACCAATTAATTATCACAAAAAAATTGCTTTTTCATTTCAAATTGTTGTGATCATCTAACATTTAATCATTGAGCAGATGTTTTTTGTTTTTTTGTTTTTCCAAAGAGACTTACAATTGAGGAGGCATTCATCAATTCAACAATTAGAGGCAATACACACAAGAAGTGTGTAGAAGTGAAGTGAAGTGAAAATAATTAAGTGCTAGAGTATATAATATACACTGTATGTATCCCCTAATCCTGCCACAACACCATGCAGCATTTTTGTATGACAGGAAATCTACATTAATATGGAATAGCATAACAGTGCAGTAATATAGTGTATGTACATATTGCTGTAATGTACTTATCATTGTCATTACATAAACTGAATAATGTGTACTATGACCAAACCTACCTTTAATCTTAACCTAAACCCATTTTTTATCCTTATATAACTCAGTACAACTGACAAAACCCAATACAACCATCGCATTTAGTCTATTTGTAAACATTATTGGAATCATGCTAATTGGAATGGACTAATGGAATACTTCTTAATTGATTGGAAATTAAACAAAACAAAAGTGTTAGATGAACATCTAGTGTTTAGGAGGAAAAAAAGTTTTAAACTTAAAAAAAAGCTTAAGTTTAAAGAGTATTATAACTTATAATAATCACTCTGTTATTGTTAGTGGAGAAACATTTGTTCATATCTATTAGAGAATTATTTCAGAATGTTAGCCAAAGTTCTGGGAGCGTTTTCTGTTTGCTGGGGAATGTCTGGCCATTTCTTTATAATTGTGATATTACAAAAAAAAAAAATAATAATAATAATAATAATTAAATGTAAAGGCAATTATTTAGAAATCAAACCAGAACATGCAGATCTTTTGTGGCTATAAAGTATTATTGATTGCCTCACAGATTTGTGCCACTAACCTTCATAAGCACTCATTTTATTTTATTTTTCTCAGTTGTGAAAGGAAAGCCAATAAGATTAGAGCCTGCCATGGAGAAAGTGCTTTACTTGATTCTGCTATGCATCAGTGAACAGAATAAGACTGTAGTCTGAGGCTACATCATCTGATACTCAAACTATTAATGAGTATACAGTATATTCTGCGGATGTTTGCATGTTATGAGACTTAATTTCTTCTTAGAGATCAGTAAAGTGACTTCTTTCAATTTTGTCTGTATGTTTTACAGTGTAGTAGTTATTCTAAAAGGATAGTTGTCAAGTGTTGTGGAGCCTGCTCTTGGGAGACCAAGGTTATGGAACAGTAATTTGCTCTATAGGAGCTTAAATCTGGACACTTTCACCTATTTTCAGCTTTAATTATTGTGTGCTACACCTCCAGGGAATAGCGGAAGGACTCCGTGCTAGTCTTCTCATTTTAATGGTATTAAAAGATGTCACGCTTATTTCCACATCAGTAGTACCTACTGGTAAGGGCCCCGGCTCTCTGAACTCGATTTTTTTCCATCTTCTCTTTCTGAATGCGAATAAGTATATTAATTTTAATAAAGAATAAGAAACCTGTTTCCAAATGTTATTAACCTTTGAAATATTGCCTCAGCGTGCTCCGTTTTGTCCACTCCTCACATACTCAAATCTCCCAATTTCAGTTTTAAAAGGCTTCTATTTTACTTGTTTTATCAAATGTAAGATAAGTCTGTAAAGTTTCATCTCAAAATACCTATCAGATTTTTTTTTTTATTATACAATGCAGAAAATTTTGGCTCATAGCAGTGTAGCTGTTTTTGCAGACTGTCTCTTTAAATGCAAATGAGCTTGTTCTCCTCGCTCATAATTTCCATGTGCATGTCTGCTTTTCATGCACTACCTCAGATAAACACCAGTCAGTGACAGAGGCACGGATAAAGCAGAAATCCAGCTCGTTAGTCAAAAATACCAAGTTTATTTGAAGTATTTGTGGTGAAGCCTTTCTGAAATGATGAGTCCCACACAAATGCTGTTACAAAGTTTGTCATTCACACACACACACACACACGTTTAACTTTACATTGTTGTGCTGACACTATGGCTGTACTGATTCCAGCTGTTATGAATTATAGCAATTACTGTCATTATTACTAACACACACTGTTTTAAAAATGTTTTAAACTTGTAAAACTCATTCGTAAGGTGCAGCTGATCACAGAGAGTTGCAACAGATCTTTTAATCCCAGTTTCTTTGCAAATCCTGTTCTGTGGACATATTTAAGCATTCCTATGGAGACATGCTATCACACTAGGGGTTAAATGATTTTAGTTTTTTTAAAGTCAACGTTATTAATGGTGACTGGAGATGTCATCAATATAACATAAGATGCAACACATCACAATTTGCTATTTATTTGCAGGAAAAACATTAACACATGCTGTTTTGACAGCTCATAACACATTGCAAAAACAATGCAACACTACCAATTACAAATTTTAGGTGCAAACAAATTCATTGTCATTTTCAACACTCTTCATTTTGTTAATAGAGCAACATTAGCTCAGGCTACACATTAACCATGACTAATACACTGTAAAACCCAACAGTCAACTTTGAAAATGAAATGAGTGTAGTTAACTCAAAAGTTACTAAAAGTTAATTCTACTCATTTGAAAGGAGTTTTTAACTTGGTGTTGAATGTAATGAGCTAATTAAATACCTCATTACTTCAACTTAAATGGAGTAAGTTAACAGTACTCATATAGATTAGTTTTTTAACTCAAGTGGTGGTTAGCAATCTGTTTCCTCAAACGATTTGAGTTGCCTTAACTTGTTGGTTTGAGTTCTTTTAATTTATTTATAGTATATAGTTTTACTGTGCTCAAGTTGCTTCATTTACTCAAATGGATTAAGTTCACAGTACTCATTAGGATTAGTTTCTGAACATAAGGTAATAGGTAAATGGTTTGTTGCCATCGGTTTCATCAGACGGTTTAAGTTACATTAACTTTTTGGGTTTTACAGTGTATGAATTTAACAAAAACAGATATACTTAGTGCAAAAGTAATGCATCGTCAGCACACAGTACATCGAACACCAATTCACGGCAAGTTATTTAATAACATAATGCATCAAAGATAAAATCTAAAAGCCAACTCTCTGTAAGTCCTGCTCAAATGCAGATAGTGTGGGTAAAAAAGATTGCTCAACATATAATATATAACTGACTGACACCTGTTTGACGATTTAAAGTTTACTCAAAGTTGATGTGAATCATTGATGCTGAAAAAGAAAAATAACATTTAAATTAATTTCAATAGTCTGAGGGCAGTTTGAACCTACATTCATGTGTAAATTGCTATCAGGTCAAAAACCATGTGCCACGACTAGTCACTGTCAATCAAAAAGCGTCATGACAGAGCGTGAAAGTCAAGCAGTCTGTGCTAGAAACTCTGTGCAACTCCTATAATACAGTACACACCTGTCAATCAATTCAGTGGGCGGGTAAAACCACACTCCCACATCACGTTGCGATGGGCCTCAAAATCACTGAGACCACTCATTTCAAAGCACTTCACAGCACTTTTAACTGCACATCATACTATACGGATTTCATTCAGTGTTAGAAGTAACATACTGCATCACTTATCTCTTCTGCAGCTCTGCCCCAAGTTATCTAGAGCTGTTAGATAATGCAGGAGGAGGACTCTACTGTCTGCCTTCTGCTTTAATGAAGACACTTTTGGAAAAACAGCTGTGCACAACGGCTGATTGGTAAATGGAATGAATATGCATAGGCGTCCCCATCTGTGCTTCGTGATTGCTTAGTCTCGATAACAATCTATGGCTGTAACACTCCATGAGCATGTTTTTAGCATCAGTCATTGTTACTCTGCTTGAGTGCATAACTTAATTTACTTTTCTGTTGTTATATTATATTATATTATATTATA
This sequence comes from Danio rerio, assembly GCF_052040795.2. Lineage (NCBI taxonomy): Eukaryota > Metazoa > Chordata > Actinopteri > Cypriniformes > Danionidae > Danio > Danio rerio. The sequence goes on along the minus strand of NC_141021.1, from coordinate 45,631,512 downwards.
TTATATTATATTATATTATATTATATTATATTATATTATATTATATTATATTATATTATATTATATTATTTTATATTATATTTTATTATATATTGTTGTCAATATATACATTTTAATTGTGCTTAATTACATTTATCATGAATTAATTAATTAATTAATTTATTTATTTATTTATTGCATAATTATCGTGTTTAACATGTTAATTTATTCACACTGGTCTGCACAAGTAAGAAAAAAAGTATACACATATGTATACACACACACATACAGACATGTGTAATATGTATATACAGTGAAGCAGCAGCAAAAAAGCTTGTTTAAATCTTTTAAGAGCTTGTTTGCGTATATTTACATGTTGCATAATTGTTAGCATGCTGATCAGGTCCACATGGAGATGACACAATGAAATGTGCGCTTGCATAAATGCCTTCAGGACATAAATGCAGTAATGGTTCAAGATCGCTCAGACACAGTTTGTTTGTGTGTGAATGAATGCGATTACATGCACAGAATAAGCAGAGATCTATCAAAATTCAGATTTTTTTCAGAGACCTTTCTCAATATGTGTTCTTAAAAAAGCAGATTAAATGTGTTAAAACAGGTTAGAATTGAATAAAAAAGAAAAAAAAAAAGACATAATAGTTTGATCTGTCAGCGTTTTGGATGAGTTGCAACTGTCTGATTGTCTTTTTGAGAAGGCCAAAGAGGAGTCCCTTACAGTAATCCTCCCTGCTGCTGATAAAAGCATGAGCAAGTTGCTCTAAGTCCTCACTGGAATCAAAGCATCTAATTCTTGCAATGTTTTTGAGATGATAGTATGCTAATTTACTTACTTAAGGGTGTTTATTTGCTGAAATCTGTATAAATATCTGCTTTATTTGTATTGTGCAAAGTATATTTGTAAGGTTTTTGTGCATGCTACATATATATTAAAAAAGGAAAAACAATAAATTGTTGTTGTAAATGTTTTGTTAAAAATATGTGAAGGTTAAGTGACCATCAGGAAGAACGCAGCAACTCATTTCTCACAGGGCGCGTTCTTGTGGTCTCCCGAGTTCGTTCTACCGACGTCACATGGCAAGACCACTCTTCACATGAACGCAAGTCCATTCTCTGCAATCATGGAATTGAGAAACAGCCCTGCTCTTTATGCGTTTGCATGCAAATCAGTAAACTGCCTACACAGAAAACAACTTTATGTGGAATTTAGAGTTAGCTTTCTTGATTTTAATAGCCAGATTTCTCACTAGCAGTAACATCAAAGCCCAAACATGAGCACCTAGCTACAATAATTTGGCGGGAAATATGTCCGAGGCTGTGCTGTTGTATGTTATTGTTTATTATTATTGCAAATTATCTGTGAATGCAGCACATTTTAGTTTTATTTAGCTTTTGTTTTTGTTTAGATGATTCTGCATCGACTAGATGACACAATTTCACTATATTATTATGTTGACATCATTACAGTTTTTTTCAACTGCTAATAAGAAGCCACAAGTTCAAAACGGTTCAGACAATCAGCCAAATAGTTTACTGTGTTGAGCAAAATGTGAATAATTTTTGTTGCCTTCACAAAAACTGCATAAAAAATTCAAACAAACTTTCTAAAGTATACTCTACAAGCGGCAAAGAGGCATTATTTTCCAGCAGTAATTTTCACATGCTAACAAATAAATTTCAAAACCGTTTACAACAACAGAAGCAAAAAATGATGTGATAAAGATTCTGATAGATTCTGACCGAGTGGTGGACAATGAGTAGATCATTTATGTAAGTACAATACAATGTCTAAATTTTCACATACCCACATTCAATTCAGTTCAATTTGTTTCATTTCTACAATGTAGATTGTGTCAAAGCAGCTTAACATAGAAGTTCTAGTAAATTGAAACTGTGTGATTCCAGTTTTCAGAGTTGAAGTTCAGTTTAGTTCAGTTTAGTGTGGTTTTTCACTGCTGAAAGTCCAAACACTGAAAAGCAAATCCATCGATGCGCAGCTCCACAAGTCCCAACAAAACTTAATTAATTGATAAAAGTGACGAAAAAAAAACCTCAAGAGAAACCAGGCTCAGTTTGGCACAACCATTCCTCCTCTAGCCAAACTTCTTGTGTAGAGCTGCAGTCTTTGCACCAGAAGCTGGAGAACACTAGACGTCCATCGTGGAAAAGCTGCAGGTGTGAGTAGGTGACTGGCGGGTGATCAGGCCTGCCCACAGGATCAGTAGGGAAACTCGTCTATCACTGGGATCTTTCAGAAATTGGTCTAATGCTCTACACTCCTCCATGACTGCCAAACCTGTTCTGATCGGATTTTAAGCCATTTTTACCTTTACCTGATAAAAGTATTTAGGGTAACATGATTGCACAATGTTACACTTATTGGGCATAAAAATGTACAGTTAATGCATTCACTATAACAAATATTAGAAATAAATTTAATTATTAATTACACACACAAGATAAATCATTCAGTAAACATTTTCTATTTTTCTTCTTTTTTTAAGGGTTTTTTAGTTATTTTTTTAAATATTAAAAAATTTTACTCAATTTTGGTTCAACAAACATTTACACAACAATTAACAATAAGAGACACATGATATAAACAATATATAAGAAAGTAAAATAATAAATAAATAAATAAATAAATAAATAAATAAATAAATAAATAAATAAATAAATAAATAAATAAATTTTGACCTTCAGTTTTACCCAGTCAACATTTTCCTTGGGAATAAAAACTTTTGACCTTCAGAATATTACTTTTTTTTTTTCTTTTTTTGAATATTTTTATTGTAGCGTTTGTCATACTTAAAATATTTAGCTAGTTAAGTCTTATTTTAAAATCTTTCAATGTCAAAAACTGAAGCAGCACACTGGAATTTATGTTTTCTGTGAACACTAAAGCCTCACTGCCTTTAATTTATTTAGTCTTCTCAGTCATTTTGAAATTAATGTTAATGTTACAAATGTTAAACCACTGAGGCAGAACAACCTTAACTTTTTTGTTATTATTATTATTTGTAACTCACAAACAGAGCACCACTGATATCACATACTGGCTTTTAAAGTGCACAACAAACAATTATTTTGAAATGACATAATGTGTACATATTTTACTCCAGTATAGTAATTTAGCTGTATGAAAACCCAAAATGGTACAGGATATATTGTAAGGCACTGTTTGTAAGCTCTGCTGTCTCCTCTGTTCTCTGATTGAAGTTCTATCTGGTAGAATCCTTCAACACTAGCAAATGGATTGGTTTCCTAAAAGCATTACCAAGTCAAAACAACAAGCTGGAACTAACCCCCTTAAGAGAATTGTGGCTTATTTTTTTCTCCGCTTTAAGCTCCATGCATATAGAATAACAAGCCTTAGGAGCTGTGCACACACCACCACGCACTGTGGGATTCTTGACTATATCCACACACTCCCTTTCGTGCCATACAGACTAAAGGACTTATACTGTTTTCTTTTTTTTTATTTGAATAAAAAAAAGGAAGAAACCTTACTTTTCTGTCTGTGTCATCTCATTAACCTTAGATATTTCCCTTGCGCTAACTAGATAGAGAGCATGTTCAAACGCAACTTTGACCTCGCTCATTACAATCGCTAATAAGCCAGTAAACCGGGCTTCTGTGAGAACGGTCGTCTGTGCCGGTGACCTCCATGTGCTTCAGCTGCTGCCTGTAATTCTCTTGCTGTTTATTGCATAATGTGTTTCTCTCTGCGGTGTCAAGAGCATTTCTTTATTTTATTTATTATTTATTATTGCTTTTTTAAAGTTTAAATATAGATGACACTGGCTTTGAGGGTATTCCTTTGGGTTGCTGAGTGTGCCAAATTGTTTTCATTGTTTAGGAATCCAAACTGGCCAGTTGGCATTTCTTTGTGGACTTTGGATGTTCTCCACGTGTTGGCGTGGGTTTCCTCTATGGACTGCAAAAAATATGGATGTAGTATTCGTGACGTCACTCATAGGTGTATGAAGAGCACAAATAAAGCTTCATTTGGGCGTGGCCAACTGTGGCCATTTTGTTCGAATATCATCGCACCATCAGAGGGTAACCAAAAAGTTGGAGTGTGAGTGGAGCAACAGATGTCTGCTAGTATTTTGATAGACAGATGAAACGCTTAATAGTTCATTACCTGCGACTCGTTTGCGTTCTGACCATGTGCTTAGTTGTATACTAAATCAATAGTGTTTTAGTTTTTTAAAAACACTGTTGTAATACATTGAGCCACCAAGCATCATTATTATTTTTGTATGCAACTTACTTCCAAACACTTCTAATATAGTGTTAGTAAATGCAAAGCTATTTATGAAATCCAGGCATAACACTGACAACGTTTCAGATGACTGTTCTATAGCCTACAGCAAATCAATCTGACAGATTCTGGAGTGCATTACAGGGCTAAAGAAAATTATAAATGATATATTATTCTAACTAAAGCAAATACATTTATAGATATGATATATAAGTATATAATATTTTCACAGACCTGGGAAATGGAGGCCACAGGAATGGTTTGTGAGCACAATTACGTGCGCAGCATGTCAATTTATCTGATAACTGTATGAAATAATTCCAAAAGGCAATTGGTTGTGTAAAAAGCTACATAAAACAAAACAAACACACAATGTATGCTGAGTTCAGCAGCTAATCAGCCAGAATCAGCTTAGGTGACGTGACGGCATCCAGCGAGACCTAGCTGTCACTCAAGTGGCCACGCCCTTAATTATGCAAACTTATTATAAACGAAACAGATGAGTTATAAAGAAAATTCACCCCTCACAGTTGTCATGAAGGGTAATATTAGCTATACACACCAAAATTGTTTTTGTACCAGGCTGTAAAGACCTTTTGTTTCTTTTTGCTGTAAAGCTGGCAATATTAACATTAGGACAAATAGAAATGTGCTCTATTATGGAGCCAGGCCTGGCGGAATTTCAATTATTTGCAGTTTCAGTTACTTCCATAGTAGCTTCATGAGGGGAAAGTGGGATGTTGCCTTGTTTCCTCCAGGTGCTCTGGTTTCCCCCACAATGCAAAGACATGCGCTATTGGTGAATTGGATGAACTAAATTGGCCATAATGTATGAGTGTGTATGGGTGTTTCCCAGTACTAAGTTGCAGCCGGAAGGGCATTGGCTGTTTAAAAGATATGCTGGAATAGTTGGTATTTCATTCCACTGTGGTTACCCATATAAATAAGGGACTAAGCTGAGGGAAAATTAAAGAATGAACTTGTTTAGCTGACTTTTTTATTTATTTATTTTTTTTTTTATAGGGCTGCACAATATATCGTTTCAGCAACCAAGTAACTAAAAAATTTCTCAAATTTCTGTCTAAAGCAGAGGTGTCCACACTCGTTCCTGGAGGGACAATGTCCTGGAGAGTTTAGCGCCAACCCTAAACAAACACGCCTGAACCAGCTAATCAAGCTCTTACTAGATATGCTAGAAACTTCCGGACAGGTGTGTTGAAGCAAGTTGGAGCTAAACTCAGCTGGACACTGACCCTCCAGGACCGAGTTTGGACACCCCTGGTCTAAAGTGTTGTTTATATAATTTTTATTTTTGTTCTATTGTTTTCATCTGTGCTTTCATTTTATTTAGTATATTTTTAAATAATTTATATATAATAATTGTGTATTTTTTATGCAGAAGCACTCCTGTAAAATTATACATATTTTCCAAATGAAGTTACTCAAGTGAAATCATATGTTAAAATCGCGATATATATCGTAGAAAAACAAAACATTGCAATGGCAGTTTTTTTCCAATATCGTTCAACCCTAGTTTGTAAATATTATGAAATGTATCCAAACTTTGTATATTCTGCCTAGTTAAAGTATAGGGTTGTACTTAGCATTTATTTATTTATTTATTTTGTTTATTTATTTATTTGTTTTGTTTATTTATTTATTTATTAATAAATCAGTGTTTAGGTCAGAAAGCTTTTACACATGCACATAGGATGGTAAACTTATATTTGTTTGCTAATAACGTAATTGTGTAATTGTTTTAAGTAGTTGAGTATTTTGTTCAAAAGTATAGAACAGTACTATTTTTTAAAGCTTTGGACTCTGATTTAAAAATTAAGACATGTTGAAACATCAACGGTGACCCAGTGGCACAGTAGGTAGTGCTGTCGTGTCACAGCAAGAAGGTCGCTGTTGTGTCAGTTGGCGTTTCAGTGTGGAGTTTTCATGTTCTCCCCGCGTTCGCGTGAGTTTTCTCCGGATGCTCTAGTTTCCCCCGCGGTCCAAAGACATGCGGTACAGGTGAATTGGGTAGGCTAAATTGTTCATAGTGTATGAATGTGAATGAGTGTGTATGGTTGATTACCAGAGATGGGTTGCATCAAGTTGCACTGCATAAAACGTGCTAAATAAGTTGGCGGTTCATTCCACTGTGGTGACCCCGGATTAATAAAAAGAATTAAGTCGAACAGAAAATGAATGATTGAATGAAACATCAAAACTGGCTTGATTTATTTTTCTGATTTAC